>NW_015150940.1:266728-370193 GCF_000732505.1 Cyprinodon variegatus | reverse complement strand
ATATATATATATATATATATATATATATATATATATATATATATATAGTTTGCACAACATTATATCTCAGGATATTATGTTCTGCAAACTTCTCCATGGTCCATTTTATCGATGTCACACATATCTTAGAACACAACATTCCTTCTCTGAGTCAACTATAGACTCTTAATCAAGCCCAACATGATGGATAACAGTTCTACCTGTAGAATGCTATCAGCATCTGCTTATACTGCTGGCACGCAATTTGTTTCCTTCAACTGTGTTATTTGTGGCTGTTTGTGAAAATCAGCTCTGCATAAAAATGCCCCTGGCTCATACTTTCTGTGTTTGCCCCTGTGATGAGTCTGAAATCAGGGGAAATGGGTGAAGGACAAAGACGGCGGCTGAGGTGAGCAGCCGTTCATCAGTGCACTGTGATGAGTTTATGCATCCTCACTCCCAACATGCCCCAAAAGCCATGACCCCATATCCAACACTTTATACTCTCATTCTTCTATTTTCATGTATACCAGTAATAAGTTATTTTCAATGAAAATGACCAAGGATAAGTAGCAGCACTTGTTGAAAAGAAGTGGTATTGGCTACCCATGCTGGCAGTCAGCTGCACTTTTAAAATAACGCTGCAATGGAAAAGCTGGCTATTATGAATGGACAGAAACAATAATCATTTTCATCTCCTCCTTTGCAGACACAAACCTTTTTTGAAGCCGGTGCTCAAACGGACTGACACATGCCTTTACATGTCAATACTGACTAATGGCACGTGCTTACACAGTTGTGGATAAACTAATGGCTTTGAGCATTTTTGCATGCTTGGGAGCCTGTGCAGGGATTAGTAGCTTATTTCAGGGGCTAAACATTTGGACTTCACAGTCTCCCAGTCGAGGAAAGCAGCTTTGGGGGAGGGGAGCAGGGTTTTTTGAGACTTGTGGAAAGGTGTGTGTAGAAAGGGGGGATGCTTATCTGACACCAAGAGGCAAATTTAAGGAGGTCTGATATCAGCTTAACGAATACACATCATTGCACTTAACTGAAATGGCAGCTGAATCTCACCTCTCAGGAGATGTCTTATCATATTCCTGCCTTACTATAAACACACTATGAGTTTTCAAGGATTTAGAATAGCTTCAGATCCGGTATGTGACAAAGCATTAAGCCATGTGTTAGCAAAGATTTGCAATGATAAAAAAAAAGAAAAACTCTCATGAGATCCAACATAATTTTTAAGTAAGTCCCAGCTAATTCAGAAAGACAAATACAAACATTGGTTTATTTTTTCAACAAACTAGTCAGGCACAAAGGGGCCAGTCTTTGTTGTGATAGTTCCATCTGAAACTGCTGAATTTAATTAGATTTTTCACAGAAAAAACAGCCCTTGAGATTTCTGCTGATGCAATCCAGGTGGACCTTGTTAAAAGGGGGGCCTGACTGATGAGAAGGGGGTCATGTGAAGATGTTCAATAGGAATCCAATACAACATATGCCTGAACGTTATCCAAGACTCCTACAGTAAACACACCTAAATATGTAAGTGGAAGGTACAGCCACAAATCATCTGTAATCTAGGTTGTATAACTCACAGTTGAAGTGACAGGATGTGAGTTCTACATCCATGACATACTGCACTTAAACACCTCTCTCATTCTGTGCTAATTTTCTGCATTTATACATCTCCTTTATGTTCCCTGTCTAATCTTTTGAATGAGCACATTGTTGGAAGCGAAACAAGAGTTTATGCTTCAGAGTTCCAGGATGTTTTTGAGCTGTCATTGTCATCAGTAGTGTAAATGTGATGGAGTACTGACTTTGTTGATATAGGTTAAAGTTTCATGAGTGGTGGTGGGCTGGCTTCCGGAATCCTAAAACATCAACTGTCAGTTGAAATGCAAACACTCCCAACCCCATGGTAGAAAGGAAAAGGAAACATAGAAAAAAATCTAGAATTCAGAACTCAGAGAAAAAAAAATATTAATACAGCATGGCATGAGGCAAAGTGTTAGCTCCTCTGGTTATTTCCCTGGCAACATTAAAGTTGTACAAAACTGCCCCAAAAAACTTAAAAAGACCCTTAAAAAAGTGCTGTCACAGTTTGCAATTTTGCAGACAAAAGAAGTTTTAAATATGGTGCTATCCTCACCATTATGTGAGGCACCAAGACCTGTTGTGACATTTACATGAGAAATGGGACTGGTAGTGGGCTTGGGCTCCATCACACAGTTAGAAGTCCAGCTAATCCAATCGACTGCAATGGTGTTGGTAATGCAGTACCAAGGCTGCAGCAGCAGGGGACCTTTTTGTTAGACCTTGGAAGATGTAATCACTTTAAGACCCCCCATCCTCCAAACAATAGCAGAGTTTTCTGTCTATGCTCTTCTGAATTTACAGTATCATCTTGCATTATCATGAAATTTGCTATAGCATATATGAACTAGATGTAAATGTATGACATATTCAGGATTTTTTTTTAAACAATGCAAAGGGGTTGTAAAGGTTTTAATATTGCTTAACTTAGTTTAACATAATTCCTTTTAACAGGAAAAACAAAAACGTAAAATTAATAAGCAAGGAAAGTATTGCATAAGTGTTAAATGGGAAAAAATATAGATAGATTCCAAAACTTTTTGCACAAAAGTATAAAAAGTGTAGCTTACATCATCCCTCATTACTGTTTGATCATCGATAAGGTGACATACAACATTTAGTTCATTAGAAATTAATAACATTTAGAATTTCAACTCTTTATTAAAGGGGCTGTTCTCTAAAAGGCCTCAGTTTTTATAGAACTCAGTATTAATCATGAACACAACACCAGTAAATACACTGCATCTCCTAAACTGACAAGGCTGGTCAAAGGGACCATCAGTTAAAGAAGTAATGATGATGTCCAGAAACTGCAGAGGTCTACAGCTAAAGTGCAGCTCAAGTATGAGATTCTGCAGTCATGGTAAAACTTTTATTTTACATTTTGCATTTTACATATCTAACCACTGTGGAAGAGAAGCAAAGGTTTTTTTTATTATATAGTTGTACGAAATTGAGCAGAATACCTGTCTGAAGTCAGGCACACATGGGAAGAAGGCTCTCTCTGATGTATTTAACTGATTCCCTGAACAAACATTGGGTAATGGTGAAAATTAGTGGTGGCAGTATTATGCTGTGTGCACACTTTCCCCCAGGCTGTTCAAAGATAACGTAAGAAAACCTGTTAGAGGTCCCTGAATATAGTGACAAATTATCTTTTGAGCAGGACAGCAAACCCAAATATATCCAACTAGAGCTACAATGCAGTTAGATTATAGAATTCCTGGCAAGTCATAAAAATGGCTGATTCAGAATCACTTATAATCAGAAGGAGCCTGAACAACTTTGTAAAGAATTTTTTCAGGCAAACCTCAAAAATACTTATTTGTCACAAGAATCTATTTTATAAACTACTAAATCATGCAGAAAAGCATACACTCATCAGATATTGTTTGCTCAAATTGAACTTACAGACATTCTCTTGTTTTAGCTTCAGAAAAGAGACATTAGAAAATAAATGTGTGATGAGTTATTTCAACAAAGTTTAAACAATAGTTTGCCAGCAGGTCTCAAACCCCTTTAGTCCTCCCCCACTCCCAGATTCTCATTTGAGAGTTTAGTTTTCGGGTGTTGGGAGGGTTTGAGAAGAGTCTCAGCCTTATTGTTCTGCACAACAGCTGTGACTTAATAAGTTCATTCCTGTGCTCACCCTTTGCACCAAGTCTGAGCTGCTGCTACGACCTCCTCCTTGGACCACATGACCATTGTCGCCAAGGTTTTCACTGGGTCTTAATGGTAAGACACACAAGAATGCAGCAGTGGCTGAGCCTCTGCGACTTCTGAGGGCTGGTGGGAAAGCTCCTGAAACCAATTCCTGCAGCTTATGTTTACCATGAAAAACCTCTAACCTACAGGTTCACTCTTCTAATTTGGGGAAAACCTCCCACACATACAAGGTTACAGAGATATAATAACTAATCTTTCCAAGGCAGATCCATTTATTTAGACTTTTTCCTCTCTTTTCTAAAGAGAATGTTACTAAAATGGTGAGGCATTGTGAACAAATAGGGTTATTACTTTTGTTTTAGGAGCTACTCGTGTCTACAGTTGAATCTTTGACACCCTTCTTCGATGTGGACAAATAACAAGGACAATATTCTCTGTGTTTTTCTGTCAACAACATATCGTTACTGAAAATGCACTAGCATTTAAGTGAATCTGGATTCTTTGTGATCTCTGAGGCTGCTGCTCCTGCAAGGCTAAAAGGCAACAAGATCTGATGTAGGCTTATTATAACCCTACAACCTGGCTAGAGATGTTAGGATGTTGCCATGGCTATTGAGATGAATTCCACCAGTAGCTGCTCAATTAAATTCAGATTTGACAGTGTAGAGCAGGGACAATATGGAGCCTTAATAATAAGTCTACAAATAGACAGATTTTCTAGAACAGTACCGGTAAATTCCTTGTCTTTTTTTTTGTCTAAGGCCATTTTAGTGAAATGCCTGAACATAGATTTTAGGAAAATGAATTATTCATTCAATTTTTGTGATATTAGGCAGTAGCAGGATTGCAACATGACCATAAACCCTTCTTAGTTTTATTTTGCATTCACTATAGCAGAGTTCTACTTATACAACCAGGCTAATCATGAGGATTGTTTGGTACCAGTTTATCCTTAAAGAGGGAAAGGAGTGCCTGTCAGCCCACTGTGTATGCATACAAAGTGGTTCTGCTTGTTTCTTAAGAAGCACACAAACAAGACTTTATTAAAAGTCAGGAGCAGAGATGATGGTGAAGAGCCTGGAGAAACACACCCTTAACCTCAGGAATTACACAGCATGAAGCTGTCATTTGAGTCAGGTATCATTATCCCGGCAGGTCTAGGCTCTTAGTGAAGGCTGACAGCTTTATGATTTGATTCACTTGTGTTGTTAAGTAATTAAAAAGGAGGGTAGGCTGAGAATACAAAAAGCTTACTCCTTAAATAGCATAAATCCACACAGTAAACTCTGTATTAAATGTTTGTAATTACAATGCATACATAGAAAAGAGGAATCTTAATGGCAACTTTATGGTATCAATAATGCTTATGTGCCAATTATTATATCCCAGTTTGCTTTATTCTATGTAAATTATTTCTTCTCATCAAACCATTTTGACTGGATCTCACTTTGCAAAGTAGTTCCATCCATGTGCTAATCAGGTGCACTCTGAACTAGTCAGCAAAAGTCATAGAATTTGACCCTGGACATGAGCCACAGGGACATAAAGCCTGTTGAAAACAAGACAAGCCAAATTGATGATAACCTTTGCCCCAGTGGTTCTGCAAGGGAGGTAGTTGTCCCCTTGTCTTCCTCTCATCTGCTGGATATGTCATGCAAAGTGAATGGCATGATATTAAAGCACTTCTTCATCATGATTAAAAAGCATACTTTCTTTTTTTTTCTTGCCTGCGAGCAGTCAGTTATCTGACAAGTACACATAATGAACAATGCAAGACTAGTCGGAATTTAATCACAAGACGGAGACAGGGCCCCAGTAAAGATAGGAAATGATTAACACAGTTAATCAAACATCCCACAGTTAGGTTAAATGTAGCAAGTCCATCCCATCAGCTACAGTATGGATTACATCCATTTCACATTTTTATTTTTCCATTTCATTTTCTGCATGTGGAATGTACTGTATATAGCATTTGAAAATTCTGACCTCTAATTTTTCTGCTTCTTTTAGAAAAAAATATTGCATCTCAGTAGATTGCGAAAGCAAATAATTTATTTGGTCAACATTGTGGTATATTTCAAGCTTTTATTTCTGTTAAGAGAAGGTCTTTGCTAATAGCTAATGAACAGTCAAAAATCAGTTTCTAGAACAAAGTGGACATCTAACACAATTAACAATGTTTTTTTTTTTTTTAATATAAAAAATATCTATGTATTAGAACCATGTATAACAAAGGAAGATTATAGTTTTCTTCACCTCATCTGGATTGGTGGGTCACCTTTTTTTTTGTCTTTCTTTTGACAGTGTTAAATATTCTCTTTAGTAATGTCAGAAGTTGGAAAAAAAATGTCCAGGCCAATTAAGCCTAGTGGTGCTCTGATAATTGATTCATTTTGGTTTATTTACATAGCACCAATTCACCACACGTCATCTCAAGGCACTTTACAAGGACAATTCAACCAGATCATACAGTCGGATTTGTTCAGTTTCCTTTCTAAAGGACCCGGCTGATTGTATCGACTCATTGATTCAACAGTAATCCCTCACACCAAGCATGCTTGTAATGACAGTGGAGAGTAAAACTCCCCTTTAGCAGGATGCTGACTGCAAAAATAAATTACCTAAAATATGTAACATTTTTTGAAAATAACTGTATTTGTCCATAATATGAACAGGGAAATAAAATGATCTGTCAGTGGATTTAAAGTTAACCTTAACACAAGATTATTAAAAATTATTCACTTGAAATAAATAGTCAGGGTTTTTTCATATTCTAAATGCAAATCTTATTTCACCAGAATTTACCACAATTTCCCAATTGTGGGACAATAAAGGGATTTTGTGTTCTATTTTATGTTCAAATTCTATTTTATTTCATCAGGAAATTGTCATATATACCCACTCAAATCAAGAGAAAATAAACTTAAAGATATTCTTGAATCCTGGGCTTTACATATGAGTTCTACTCTGTCTCTATGTACCTTGGAAAACTGCCTGATGAACTTTGAGCAAGTGACACATATTTATGGAAGATATTTATGAGTGCAAGCAATAAGGCAATAACGACCAAGGCCACCCACCCTGAGGCCTCCAGGGGATGGAGACATTGAAATTTCACTACGTTTCCAGAAGAAGAAAGACTATTGAAGAAATGGGATCATCACATATTTAAAGACTTATAATAGCAGTTACATGTAAAATAGAAGCAACTGTGTAGTACAGTGTATTCTGTTCCCTGTACCTGATAACTCGGGGCAGAAAGTTCATGTAAATAATGTTTCATTCTCTTTTTTTTGTGCTCTATTTGTTTTCTTTTTTTTCCCCACAAATGAAAAATAAAGTGGAAAATAATCTAGTCTAATGTTTTTCAAGTTTGTTTGTATATTTTGTGATTTGAAAATAATAATTTGACACCAACGTGGCATTGCTACCTATGGACTGCTGAAGATCGTTAAAATGTCTGCATCAGGCGCTCTTTGACTGTTGGCGCCTCCATGTGACTTATAAGGCGCCCTTTATCCGACATGAGCACCTGCCCCCAAAAATGTCTGTGCATGCTACTGTTGATAAATTTTGCAGTGTTGGAGCTCACCAATTAAGTGCTTCTTTCAGTCAGCATCAATGCATATAGTATATGCTTCAATTATGAAATTATTGAAATTAATTACTAATTTGTTAGATTTGTTGCATTTTTCTTGACATTTAAAACAAAGTTTTATATTATTTTAGGAATAAAATTAAATCAAGGTATACTGAGAGGAAAAAAATCTTTTAGAGCTTTATCTTTAAGAATCTTTGTAAAAAAAAAAAAAAAAAGGAACGCATTCAAAGATTGTGGTATAGCAAAAATGATTTATGGAGAATAAAAAAAAAAGGTAGTCTAAGCTTTTCTCATTTTTACTTTTTCTTGTATCAAAGACTATACCCTTTTCACACTAGAGAAAAAAACAAAAAAATCTGTATAAACCGGGCAACAATTGGCTTTCAATGGCAGTGGGAACAGCTCACTGATACGTGTCTACCCGGGTCAAATGACTCGGCAAGAAATCCGTGTCAAATTCATGTGCGGGTTGACCCGAAACACCAAGCCAGTCCCTTCTGATCTAACGAGCTAAAAGAATTGTTTACATTTGATAAACATGGCGCAGCTCTGGTAAGAGATAAAAGAGAGAAATAATAAAGAATACACTCTGTCTCCCTTCCATGTTGCTCTCTATTATTTACTGCCCTGATTTATGTTGCACTGTTCACATTATAAACAGTGCAACATCACCCAGCGTGATGCCAGCTGGGTTTTTTGGTCAAATGGGAAAAGTGCAAAAAGCCGATTGTTAGCAGGTTTGAAAAACTCGGGTTTTCAGTGGGAAAGCGGCTCTAGATCCTGGACATGATAAATAGAGTCAATGCTGTCTTATTTTTTTACAGAGCTTAAGCATCTTTTCACACATTCAGAACTGCACTTTGGGTATCAGCTGCTGTGGTTACCTACTAATCAACAGTGCTTGTTCTCTGCAGAGTGTTTCCACTTACCTTTTATGACAACTCTATAGGTTAATATTTTTCATACAAAACATATGAGCTTATAACTAAAGTGCACTTACCAGTCACTTCTATGAGCAAACAATAGACTCTACATACTGTGAATAGGCTGTCGAGATCTTCTGCTGTTAGATGAGCTACTTGCATTCAGTCCTTGGCCTTTGTCTAAATGCATTTATTTAAGCAGGCCACTTTTTGATAATAAACATGGGCACATTTCACACCCATTTATTAACATATTTGTACACAGGTGAAGTTTTTGTAAATGTTCCAAATATTATTTGATTTTACAACTCAAGTTTTACAACAAGTACTACTGTTCCCTTTCCCTCTTTACCATGCAAGAATAATTAACCATGATTATGAAGAGTCTCTTGAGAAACTAGGACAGAACAATTTAGTTCATTGTCCTCAGAAATTAGACTTACCCTTCGTTCGTCTGTCTTTTTTCACCCACTGGAATTATCTGCTCTTCAGAGGGAAGAAAATGCCACTAATCAGACTGTTTTATTAGCTTGGAAAGGTAGATTATCCTGGCTGGTCACTGTGATGGATGTCACTCCAGATGCATCAAAGAATGTTCATCATACTTGTTGAAACATATGAATGGGAACACAGTTATAGACATTGGAAAAATATGCTATTTTTACAGAATCAAAATTAAAAAGATATTAATTGTTGTTGACATGCATTAATGTTATTAGCATATAAATTCAAGAGTCAGAATAACTAAGACAATTTTTATGCTTTGATGAGCAGCCCCTGTAATGTTTTATGGAAATAAGGTATACGTGTTTGAAACTTATAATTGTGTTCCTTTATACAAGCACAAAGCAGTTACTTTTGAATTAGAAGAATTAATCGGAATGCAAAATTGAAGGGAGGAATGTCTGTTCAGAGTGACGAATGCCTAAGTAAGAGTTTGCCTCAATTAAAATTACAGGCAATTACTATAAAAGATTATTGACCTCTGAAGGGACAGTAAGGTCACATATTTCGCTCTGTCTTTGGAATGTAGGATTATTTTTTATTAATAAGAACAATTGAAGGTTTTTTCTGCTTACACAGGAAAGGTATTAGTACACACAAATTATTCTCTGCACATTTCACAAATAAAGCTGATTTTTATAATTATCTTTGAAGGTTCGTATTTGTCCTTAACACACTGACCTGGCTTTTCTCTTTACTTGAGCTGTATTTTAGGCAGTTAGGTTAGTGAATTTTAAAAGTTAAATTTAAAACTAAAAGCTTTTTTCATGGCCCAATAGGTTGTTTCTAGAAGTAAAATCATGCTGGAGCAAAATATGCAAGTATAAATAAAGATTAAACTGTTATGTTTGGTGATCCATTTTTATTTTTTCAGTTGCAGTTAGATATTTACAAAACTGTATATAAATAACAAATATTTATTTATTGTTTTTCCTGATTAATTCAGTTTAAGTTAAAGCTTTCGCTTGTTGCTCAATGCCAGTATAATAACCACTTCTTGCAATGCATGTAGAAATCCCAAGCCATATTTCAATAGAAAATGTCTTGGGATATTTCACTTTCTTGATGCTTTAACTGTCTCGCGGCTTTAGTGGCTATTCAAGGGTAGGACCTTTCAACTTTCAACTGGATGGTTGAAGGGGCTGGGTTGTTTGCAGCACAGCACGGCATTGCTCAAATGTAGCATTTATTTTCCAACCGAGATCTTTTTTAATGTGAAAGTAAAACTCAAATATTAGTTTTTGCCACCATCAGTCCATGTAAACTGTTAGCTTACTGTGAAATATGCTCTCAGTTTGTTTGTAACAGCTGAAAGTGAATATAAACAATTGGCTTTATAAATTAACTTCAATTTGTCAGGTGTGAAATCTTTCATTTATCAAACTTATATACTGTGCCATGTAACATCAAATAATTTGGTACATTTTGTCCTTATGGACCTAGTGAAATTAAATAAATATAAATGCGAGGAAATAATCAACTCTAATGATGGTCATCAACAATCATATATAATTTGGAACAAAAAAGGTAATAAAGAGAAAAGCCAATTATGCCTTCTGCAGTTTTCCTTAAAATTTCTAAAAAAAATGTTTTCACATTGATTTAAATGAATGTCTCAGGGCAGTTTAGAGCAAAGGAAAAACCCATAATTATTGTTGGGGATTCCTTTTACCCACATAAAAAGAAAAAAAATCAGAGGCTTCAAATCTTTGTGATTTTAGTGGAAAATACGCTGATAACAAACAGTATTTTCATGGTTTAACTTTTTTTAAAGTGGAAATTGTCAGAGTTTGGTTGAGGTTTTGAGGACCCAAATGCAGGGCAGGGAGGCAGAGGTGAGTTCTTGAAGATTTAACTGAATGTTAGCAAGCAACTGAGGCAGGAATCCAAATATGCAACATAAAAATGTAAAACAAACCAGAATCATGGAGACATCAGGGAAAACAAGCATGAGGAGCCAGGGAAAGATGGGGAAAGACGAGGAACCAGCATTGAGGAACTGCACAGGGAGAGATTTTTTCGACCACCTTGCCCACTGTTAGTGGTCAGAGGCCAGATGTACATCAGCCTCACTTCTGTAAGACTGCCCCAGGGCATCTGTGGCTACAGTGTAGCTTATGAAGCATCTTTGGGCTGTCGGACCCGATAAATGCAATGCAAGTACAGGTCGCCTACCTATAAATACAACTATTTTGGCTCAGTAGCTATATGCTGCACTGAAAAAAATTAGGACAAAATAGTTTTTGGTCCTAATCTGATAACATGAAACAATTGCATTAAAGTAACGGTTGCATTATTTTTTTTTTCAGTGTGTCTGATAGAGATGTTTAATAACATCCAACACAAATTTGCTATAAAGAAGGAGGGTGTAGCAATTCCACATTGGAGTCTATAAAATGGCCATTTTGCATACATAGATTTATAAACAAACTTTAAAAAAAAAACACTAGTTTAAAGAGCAGTTTTGAATTAGACTTTCTTTTTCAAAAAGAGTTATGTGAGCATTATTATTCTCTTTCTCCCTGTCGTTTTATCCAGGGGAGCGAAGCACTGCTTTCCTGTGCAACCTGCTACTGTAGTTTACCTTTTTTCTGGGCTTTTCTTTTCTCTGTATTGCTGCAGTTGGTAAATGAACAAAATCAATGTTTTGTTGTGTATGATTATAAAAGGTTAACGATGCTGTAAGGAACTTTATTCACAACAAAAGTCAACCAAAGACAATTTGGTGGCTGGGCAAGATTTTTCCTTGTGCTTCCAGCACAATTTTCTAAATCTCACTGCTTATTTACAATGCGTCATTAAATAAAAAAGATACATTTGTCTTTATGGTTATTTAACTTTTAAAAAGCAACTGTTGTCCAAATTAAACAGGTGAGGACAATTAATAAATTTAAAAATAATTTTAAAAGTAGAAAACATTACCGCCAACATCTGCTGATGACAATGGAGAAAACTATGTATTAGTGAGCACATTCAAAGTAAATTGTCTAGTGGGAGGGATCTGGCCACCAGGGAATAAAAATAGTCATGAAACAAGGATTAATTTTATGTGCACTTTAAGAAATTTGTGGGATTAACAAAGCAACAACATTTTTATGGACTGATTAAAAGGTAAAACATCCCTGACCTCTCACCCCCCTCTGGCCTTTTATAAATCACAATGGAGATGTCAGTATGCCCCAGCTTTGAACTTTAAAAAGTTAAGTCTGAATTGGGCCTCAAGAGGTGGTGCCTCATAGCACGGATAGCTTCACTGTGCATTAAAATCTGGATGGAATGTCTCCCCACACCATTCTGTTCAAAACAAAAGTTATAGATGGAGCAATTGTATCGTTTCAACTGTCATTACTGCATCACTTTTCAACAAACCAAAGCAAACTTACCCTCAGTTGAAGTGAATATGCGGCTATCCTCAGTAGGTACTTTTAGAACGCTGGTTAACTATCTTGTGGCATTGATCCTTTAACAAAATGCAAAAAGAGACAAAAACAGTTGTTAAATCAAGTCTTAAATGTTTTGCAGAAGAAGCTGTACACTAAGATTGCTTTGCATTTAAACAATTACCCAGAATGATATTGTCATGGCTTTTTAGTGGCTTCTGTTAGGTTAATTTACAATATTTTATTGGAGGGAGACTTCAAACAGACTGCTTTTTTGTCAAGATATATTTAGCAATCACCAACCATCATCTTGTCTCTCTCTCTTTCTACCTTTCTCTAAATATCAAAATGGGGACAGGGGATCTCCTAATGTCTGCTTCTTTATTGGATACATGATTAAGGGCCTGAAAATGTCTAATTTGTTAGCTCAAGCTATTTTTTGCAGGTATAAACAGCACGTAGATGTCCAGCCATCATACCATTTTACGTAGATAGTTTCTATGTCCCGGAGATGTAAGGATCTTTTGAAGAAATGTGCTCATCAATCCCATAATAAAATAGACAGACCTTAAGGAGAGCCGTCTGAAACTGGTCATTACCCACAGTGAGAGAAGTCCTTTACCAACATGTACTTAAAGACTACTTAAAATAATGCAAGCATAACTGAAAAGCAGCCTAACAACCCAGACTATAGCTTGCAAATGCTCTTGTGGACAGAGATATTTCTTTGAGACATATATTTTAGACTGAGAAAACAAAACAAAAATAAAAGTGCCATGAAGTTTGTTTGATCTGGAGGGAAAAGGCTGGCAGCATGATCTTGTTCTGGAATTTTAGTAACATGAACTGTTATATTAAGAGCATTAAGTGGAACTGCTGCACTAAACATAATAGATGGTATTGTGAGAATCCTGCTATTACACTGCTTTATTATTTCCTTTAACAGACCACAAAGAAGCCACTTTATAAGACATCAGCCAAGTCCAGACTGGGCACCAATACTTTGGAAATTTACACTAAACATACTGGCAGAAAAGTAACAAAGTGAATGAAAAACAACAAAGTTGATTATTTTGAGAGGCTTTCAAAAACTCCTCAATCCAATAGAAAATTTGTGTGCAAAACTAAAAGATGTGTGTAAGAAAGGCAGCCTACATTACACCAGTCCTGTTAGGCCAGGCATACACTATGCAATATTTTCTTTGTACTCAGCAGCAGCTCAAACTATCCAGTGAAACCGTAGCATTTAAAAGTTCACAGATTGTATGTTCTTACACTGTACGGCGCGAGGCTCTGATGCGATCTAACTGCTCACACTGTACGTCCAAAAATCACACCTCGGACTTAGCCCCAAGAGATGGCACTGGAAGCCAAGAGTACACAGTAAATGAAGAATTCCCTTGCCGGCACACGTAAGTTCAGGTAAATCAGCTCATAGATGGTCGCTTCAACAACAGAATTTGCTCACAAACATCTCTCGAGGGTCGACTGAATTTCACAAAAGTTTGATTTTCCCCAACCTTACGATTCCTGATGAGGCGGTGGTCTTGAGAGGTTAATCGCCTCTTGTTACCCCTATATAGGCTACTACATGACACAAGATGTATGATGAGGCTGAAACTCAGCCCGATCCAAAATGTTCTTGCACGACTGTAAATTTTCCCAAAAAAGTTCAAAAACTCATACAGTGTATGCCCGCTCTTAAGGAAAATGGGACAAAATTTCAAAAAGTTCTTGGGAGAAGTTAATGAAAGGATAAGATGTTGACTCAGGTCATACTTTTTAAAGGCAAGTCTTTCAAATACTAACTATATATGTGTAAACTTTTTGATTTGAAGAAAACGAAAAAAATAGTCTAAACAGGTTTATTGATATTTAAATTAATAATTTATACTTGCTTGCCGGCATTGTGGCATGAGACGGTGTTCACTGTAGACCTATGTCTGCTTCATTCCTCTTTTCTTAAAGGGTTCCTACATGCGTCCAGTGGGGATTGCTGCATTGCACAACTTAAATGTATGCAGGGAAGACTAAGAAAATAATAACTTGCTATTTTATTTCTTGTTAAAGTGTCAATTTTAAACTACACTAGACAATAAAGTCATTTAAGTGGTCTGTGCCAAAAGACCCTAAAGGGCAGGGCTATGTTTTGGTGTGTTCAAACCAAATTTGATTCCAGCAACAAAGTCACTGAGGGATGCTGTTCTTCCCTTGACATATAGCCAGCAATTTCAATGGCCAGCAACAAGCTCCACTCCTGTCACGTCCTTAGAGGAATCAGAAGAGCTTTTTCTCCTTGTTGGTTTAACTTCAACATAGTGGACCTGGATTTACATCGCGAGTCGTGGTTCTTTATTCGTAATGTAAAATTCACATAGCCACCTACCTCTATGTCCCTGAGTTCACCTGATTCTCCAAGACGACATCTACTTTAGAAACTGCGTGTGGATCTAAAAAGATATATTGAGGCGAGACTTTTCACCTTCTTGATACTGCAGGGTGAGCGAGGTTGAGGGAGGTTTTCTGGAGCCTAGTGGGTTACAGCCTTTTAAATTTGGGCTGCTCTCTCAAGGAACTGTCTTTGCATTGCTCACAGCCACGGTGCTTGGCACTGTTGCGAACTCTTTAGCAAAGAGAGTCCCAAACGCTTGTCCTAAAAGTCACTAGCTTTATTGCCTGATTTCCGTATTTCTTTATGCTTTGATCTAGTCAAAGACAAATATCAACCTCAGTTGGATAGAAAGTTATTAAAACACTCTAAGCTTAAAGCTAAAGATGAATTATTTGAAGTATTAAATAATATTTTGCCCGAACCAAAACTACATAAATCTATTTTGATAAGTTATCAAATTCAACTTCAACACAGTTAGCAAAGGCCCACACATGCAATAGATCAGGCTCTCTTTGAATTAAATGCAATAGGGGATCTTTATTACTGCAACAGTTTCAAAGATAAATTACATATCACTTTTTAGGGAAGATCAGTGGAAGCTTTTAACATTTGTGATTCATTTTCATTTCTGACAGCAGGCACAGGAGGAGCTTGCAGAAGCCCTCACTGCTCGTTCAAGACAGTAAATTCAGAGCAATATGGGCCTTCACTTTGTCAACAAAGTCTCTAACAACACAGAACAAAAGTTTTCTCTCTCTGATTGTGGGTAAAGGTCACTGCTGAGTCTGACCTCCTTTCAGTGCTTTGGAGGAGGAAGGGGCTGGCTCACTCAATCACTGGTCTTTCAAGACAGTAAACTCAGAGCGTCATTGCTTTTTTGTTATCGCCAAAGTTTCCAACAACACAGAAAAGTCTCTAAACTTGTCATTTGTCACTTGAAAATAAAAATCACAAGAGGGGTCAGTTAAAGTCTCTACATATAGCAACAAAGTCTCTAAACTGACAACAGTGGCGTGGGGAGACAAGATGATTTGATACAGAGGCATAAGTCTGAGTGAGTTTTATTTTATGCAAATGCAGTTCTATAATGTTGCAGGCCTGTACCATGAACAATCGTCTGCACCAAAATGTACCTTTTAAAACGCAATTCAATTGCAGTAGCTACAGTTTAACCACTTAGGGCAACAATAAGGCTGTTTTAAGCATAATACTCCAGAGCTAAAAAAAAGAGACTTAAAAACTGCACAGCAATATTAAAGTAGCCCTTTAGGCCCAATTTAAGCTGTTTATCTGAAAAGAAGAAAAAAAAATTTATTTTGTGGTTAGTCACACTTTAACTTGACAAGATGATTTTCTGTTGCCTTTGCTAGTATCTCTCTTACCATAATGACAGGTAAGTTCTGACTGCATGTCACTAGAATGATCAGAAAAAATAAAAGGATGTTTTCAAACCCCGTAAACTAAAATTTATTACTTTAATGGCCCCTTATTGAACAATGATTTTGTTGGACAGAGAAATCTTGGTCTAAGATGTGCAGCAGTCATGAATAAATGTGTTTTTCTTTCAGCCGAGTCATTTCAAAGTTTACTGAGCATGCACACGAGGCAAAACGGTACGTCTTTTGTTTAAAAAATATGTCCGCATTTATACAACACAGAGTACCCCTACGCCAAGGTGAAGCAAATTGGAAGTGCTGGCCTCTGCTGAACCATATTACTGGTGACCATATATCATTTTTTATAGGTCACAAGTGACGCACATCTGTTTCCACTCGGCTATGTTTCCATATAAAACATTTGAATAGAGATTGTTCACCTATATCTGTTGTTCCCCTGCGCTTATTTGAACCAACGTGTGTCTCATAGATCAAACCCCAGAAAGAGCAAAAGGGCTATTCTGTGCATGAACGTATATTCCTGAAAGGTCTGATTACAGAGTAGAGTTAAAGGGGTGCTAAAATTCTTCAGTGTTTACAACATGACACAGTTTGCTTTAAAATGATTTGTTTATATAGTGTGGTTGTTTAAAAGTCAACTGATTTGACAGTTGTGTAAGCCAGATCCCAATGTGCCCACGATGGACTTTGCCTCTTTCTTTCTTTTTTCAAATTTGATCTTAGAGCCCCTCATGTGTTTGACTTCTTTTTAATTGCTTCCTGTCTGCTTGGTCAATTATAAGTCCTTGGCTCATTAAGGGGGACTGACTACAGCCGAATTTTTGGAACAGACGGAGTGACTAAATACCTGAAATCTGAGAAGAATGATTAGATCTTTCTGCTTTTTTTGTAACTGCCAGCTCTCTGCACAAATATGTTGACTTATTTAGCTGGCTGCTGATCACTCAAGTTTGCGAAAACAAAAAAGAAAAGCTGTATTGATTTATAAGATGTATAAAACAGGGATGCTCATTTATTTGATATTGATTTGGTAGTCAGGTGAAAGTTAGTATAAACACCCTGTCGATGCTGTGTTCAACACAAAGTGGGAGCCTCAAAGAAAACAGTTAACCTGCTGTCAGACTGCAAAATAAAGAATAGAAAAATACCTTTTTACTGTAGGGATTCAACTATTTTTGGTTTACTGTAAAAGCAAAGTGAAAAAGCAGTATTTTTTAAGATTCCACAACATAAACAATGATGGCCTGAAGCTGTATGGGTCGTTAAACAAAATTCAATTTTGAAGGCTTTTAGCCAGGTGTCAGAGTTCAACAAATGTATAACAAATACTTCATCCTACCTCCTTTACTTGATTTATGCTAAGATAAAGATTTATTTAAATTTACAAGGTTGTTTTTATGGAAATTCTGTTTTGTCTGGGGTTTTGATGGCTTTTACTCAGAAATTAATACTCTTTCCAATCAGATTATTACAATTAGTCTGTATATTACAATTCTAGAGCTTTTGAGCATCCCCACTGGATTCAAACACAATTAGCAGTTGCTTAATTTACAAATGAAAGTGGGCAACATGCAGGATGAGCAGGACATGTTACCTTTAAATGACAAGGAGAATTATTCGTTATCAAAGTCTAATCAATGAACCCTCTCTCGTCCAGGAAATTACATTTTAGGGTTTATACATATTCATATAATTGCAAAAAAAGTTAAAAAGAATCCTCTTAGATGAGAAATTGCTTTGGAACATTTGATAGATAAGAACCATACTTAAAAAAAAAAAAAAAATCTCTTGAAATTGATGTGTATGCCTGGTCCAACCAGTGAAGTAACTGGGAGGCTTCATGAAATTCTGCAAAAAGTGAGGCCAAAACTCATGACATGGTTGCCCATGGCTATGTAAATATTAACTGAGACTCCACTGTGTGGGGAGACCCTCTTTGATTACCAGTCTACTCCAATAGTTTGATATCCAAGGCGACCTCCAAAGCTTGTCTGACAAAATAAATGGAAAAAAATACTGAGGGAGTCAGGAAGAGCCTGGCTTGATTCGGAACAGATTCATGTAAACGAAGCAGGGAAGGACACATCACCGGTCCTCAGTTCACATAGTTGAGTTTGACTTTGAACTTTCCCTTTTTTGGGGGGCAGGTTAAGAAGAACTGACTGGAAGTAAATAAGAAGAGTGGCATATTTTACTTCCCTGAGTTGAAGGATTTTGCAACCTAAATAATTTAGCATAAAGAGAGAGTAAATTTGATACAATTTTGCTGTATTACCTTTAAAAAACATCTCGATTTCTCTTATTTTAAAGGGGGTCAGTTCAACTAGATTAATTCAGAAAAGCATTATTTTAAGCTACACTAAGGGTATAGGATGTTTCTTTAATGCATTCCCAGTTTGACTTCATTATAATGAGAATATGCTGCATGACTTCCATTTGTGTTTTTGCCTTCTACAGGAATTAATTTTAGAGTGATGAGATACATTTTATCTTAATAAAGGTTAAATAAAATAAGACGAAAAAGAAAAAAGACTTCCTGAAACTCATTAGTGATGGAGGCCAGACATTGCTTTTCAGTTTGTGCTACGAAGCATAACCTGGCCCAATCTTTGTCCGTCATGATGACTGGACAGAGATTTGTCTGGGTCAGCCGCAGTCTTGTGATTGGTCATGTGTGCCTGAGGTGTCAATCAAGTGTAAATATTTTAGGGGGAGAAACCCAGAAAGCATTTTAGAGGAATGTTTAGACGTTATGAAGCGAACATTTTTGAGTCATGTTGGAAAAATTAATCAATATTATCTTTTCCACCACAGCTAATGAAACCAGTGTCTAGTGTCTGCATAAGAAACCAAAAAAGAGGGCCTTCACATTATGATTCTTTTGAAAAAAAGACTTGCATTACACTGTGTTCTTGCTGAACACTCTTTCTTGTATGAATGGTAAAACCGTTATCTTCTAAATATACTGATTCAATGTCATCAAACTACTGTGATTTCACCTACCTACACATTAGTGTTGTTACACATGAACAATATGGTTAGCTGCTTTATTAGCTGCTATATTATTTTTTAAAAACACTGAAAAATTGCTGCACTGCAAAAACGGTCTAGAATTAAGTAAAAATGTCTTAAATTAAATGTATTTGCCCTTAACTTAATTGAGTAAATAAGATGATCTGCCAATAGAATGAGTATTTTTACTCTTAAAATAAGATAATTAGATAATATGCACATAAAATAAGACAATGCAATCGTTTTTATTATTTTAAATTTAAATTGTCTTGTTGTATTTTCAACCTGTCTTAATTACCTCCTCAATTCAAGAAAAAATGCCTTTATTTTAAGAAAAAATTACCTATTTGATTATGATTTTTTGCAGTGTGCACTCAAAAACTTATTTTAAATGGTAATTTTTTAAGTACTTATATTTAGTTTTGGTCAATATATTGATCTTGTGAAACTTGCAAAGAACTTTCTCATATTTCCCTAAGTTTTGTTGCACAAATCATGAAATTCACAGCTTTTACGGGGATTTGTTATGTAATGATAAGTAACACATAACTGTGTTTTTACTTGAGTTTTTACTTTTTTAACAAGATAAAACCTAAACAGTTTAGCATATATATGTATTAAATCTTTATTTATTCTTTATTCTGCGTCGCAAGGTCTGCGCCACCAAATAAGATCATTTTAGCTTGCACACCCCTCAGCATAGCATCACACTAACAGAAATTTTGCACCTCAGACCCAGGGAAGTTTTTACTTTGTGGACATCAGTGTTTAAAATATAGTTGACAAGCGACAGCTAAAAGCGAGGGTTCTCAAATATAAACATCTAGAGACATCTTGTGATTTTTAAAATATCAATACGATCAACAGATGGTGAAAATCTCTTACAACTAAATTACTGTCACTCTTTGATGGCAAAATATCTTTGATAAAAAGTTCAAAACAGCAGTCTCTTCTAATTCCTTACCTAGTGTGCTGGTGTACGCTTGCAGTTTTTGCTGTACACACACCTCAGGAGATGGCCAAAATATTAGGTTCAAATAAGAAAAGGCCACATAGAGCATAAAAGCTGCAGACGTTTACGCGTCTCATTTTGGGCTTAGAATGTAAATGCACTGAGCATAACTGAACCTTATGTTTTCCTGAGTCAGAACTTTTTGGAACTGATTTTTGTTGTGATTACAAGCTTTTCAGGATATGTTTCTGTGTTGCGCGTCTAGAAACCAACAGTCTTGCCCATTTTCATTTTTAAAATAGCTCAAACCAGGCTATGTTGGAGGGCATTTATGAATAGGAATCTGGAATTAACAGAATTATTCTAAACACGATTGTGCTTTTTTTCTGTGCCATGCTTTTGTGGCTGTGGATTGATGTCTTTAGTAGTATTCTCCTGCTGGAAGGTAAAACTCTACCCCACTTCTCATGCCATTGGAAGCATTCAACAAGTTATCTTCCATCATAGCCTTGTATATAGATTAGAGCTGGGTAATTAATTACATTTGCAATATAAATGCAATTTTACAAAATGTATTCAAAATGCAGAGGAACTCATCCCTGGTCACATTAAAATTTAAATGAAGTAAGACAGTAACTTTCTCACTCCAGCCCTTCTGTGGCAGGAATATGCTTAAAGTGGGCTTTTCAGAAGCAAAGGGAGAGTTGCAGCTAGCAACCAGATTAATGCAAGAGTCAAAGTAATAATTTTCTTACTAAATTGTAGTTATAAAGTTCTGCTACAATTGATTCTTGACTAACAAGTCTTGAACACCATGAAACCCTAGAGTGTAACCTATGCATGCATGTGGCTAGTGCAAATGAGGAAATTAAATAAAATAGCAAATAAATAAAATTGCTATAACAATTTTTATATTTTGCTAAATAGCTCTAATTTCGATCTTTAAGTCCGACCATCCAAACTAACCAGCTTGATGGTTTCCAGTGAAAAAAAAAGATTCTCCAGTGATTATGATATTCGATCACTTGATTTTACTATTGGGATACTTCGGGATGTGGCAAGCTAGGGGCAGGAACATTTACTCAAAAATCTTGTGATCATTTAAAACCCAAATTTGTGGAGTGTGCATTTTTTTTTGTGAATTTGCATCTAAAAGTTGTTCTGGCCAACAATTTTCCTACATGAGCTATTAGGTTATTTAGATACAGATTTATCCAAGCACATTTGAATTAATAATGCATTATCTCTAATAAATAGAACCAATTTATTTTCAAATTGGTTGAAGTTTAAAGGCAAATGGAGATTTCATTCTGGGATAAAAGAAGCTGATTCAAAAGTTTTTTTAAATGTTTCATTTTAAAAAATCCAACAAAGCTGTGTCATGTTGTTTCAATGTGACAGCCATATACTATATTGTGTAGTGAAAATAACAATAGAATATATCGAGATTTGTGCCTATAACATTACAAAGCGTGAAAACCATTGAACAAATGTATAAATCTCCACAGTGTGCTAAATACTTTAAGAGTAACTTTGTAAAAGTATAATGCCCTCTGTTGACTGTCAGTGGAAATATATCTCAGCTAATAAATAAACATTCTTCCAGATAAATATGTCTGTCAAATTGTGACCTTTTATCACATCTGTCTTTTCTTTTTGTGCTACTTGTAAAAAAACGAAAAAAAGAGAAAAAAAACAGAAAACAAGTGGTTGTATTATTATGTAAAGTTATGCCTATAAAAACATGAGTCTGCCCCTCTTCTGCATTCACCTTCACCTGGCAAGCATGACTCAACCTCCCATTTTCCCCATAGTGGTTGAAAGACAGTTTTTATTGAAGCCAGGTGTGGAGCCACATCCTGTCTTATGTTTCTGGGGAGAGTTCCTCAAACCAGATCATAATATGCTCTGAATCTTTACATAATGCAGAGATAGGCAGGCAACACTTCTCTATGTTTGGAAAGTTTTGCAGAAATGCAGTTTGTTTTAAATGAAAATTGAAATTATACCTTAAACCTTAGGTTTATTTAAATGACTGCCCTTTGGAAATACTGTATTGAATGGCTCACGAAGGATTATGTTTTATACATACGCGGAATAGAAAATCACTAACATAACACACAGCTCACAGTCAAGAGCACACAGGTCAAAGTCATAGCCTACGAACAAAATTCTCTTTGCTGTCAAACGACTCCATAAATCATGTAATGTTAAAAATTACAGTGAAGGGAGGAAAAAAAAAAAAGCATTTCCAACTCAGAAGACTTCAAGATATGAAAAACTGCTTGTCTCCACATACCAACAGCAGCTTGACCACTTCAGCTCAGGCCTGTGTGCTACCCTAGGGAGAGGGGGTCGGGGGATGAAGGAGGGGGAAGGTTTAAAAAAAAAAAGAAAAAAAAAAGATCTTGCTGGTCTGTACTTCTCGGCTCCTTTTGAAGCTTGGTAGTATTACAGTGGAATGAGTTCTCTGTCATTGGATGAATAAGCTAAGCTCTCTGAAAGGATGTTTACCTCTTACACCTAAAAGGAACACAGTTGCATCCCAAGCAGATGAAGGACCAAACTAAAGGTGGACAGATATACTGATAGCATTAATCTATACCATTGTATAGATTAATAGTTTTTAGCTGGTTCTGTGCCAGGCAGACCCAGCCTGACACATAATCAAAGATGGAGAAAAATGGAGAAGTATCTTTTTTATCATCTTCTATTGCTGAATAATAATTAGCGC
The DNA here is from genome assembly GCF_000732505.1 of Cyprinodon variegatus. Classification (NCBI taxonomy): domain Eukaryota; kingdom Metazoa; phylum Chordata; class Actinopteri; order Cyprinodontiformes; family Cyprinodontidae; genus Cyprinodon; species Cyprinodon variegatus. Next base: position 347,551 of record NW_015150940.1, on the reverse strand, counting down.
CACAATAATAAGCAAATTCCAACCCACAACTAGAACAGTGTGAAATAAAATAATGTGCATAGACAGTCCCAGTTGACTGGGGCATGTGTGTCGGTTTATGGCTCCAGTCAACCTCCCAATCATAAAGGAAAAAAATATAAAGTAAACATAAAAAATTTATAGCACCCTATTGCATTTGTAAATGTGTGGCTTGGTCAGGACAAGAGGAATTTAAAAAACACACAAAAAATGCAGAGCATTAGGTTCTATCACCCTCTGGCTTTTGGCAGATGCTGTCTTAGCATTACCTGATATGCTGTATTGATAACATGTAGAACTCAGATTAGCTTTACACATTATTAATCTAGGACTACTTTGACTGAATATGTTGTGGGGTTGAGGGACCTTCAGCAGAAACTTTCGAGCTGATTGGTAGAAGTAAAACCAAGTGCCTGACTTAAGCCCCATTTATGCCCCCTTTTGAAACCATGCCCAGAATTGGGTTTCTGAAAACCCAAATCGGGTAGCTGACTGGACTGGATCGGGCATTCGAACCGAGCCATCAGCTCCGTGGCTGGTCCGGGTCTGGAGCCGGCCGGGGATGGAGCGACCGAACCCGACCCGGTGATGCGGGAAGCACGGGGCTGCGACTACCGTCCCTCTGTCCATAAGACTTCCCAGACCAGGCCAGGATCGAATGGGTTGGTTCTGCTGTGTAGTCGACCGAAATCCTGGACGATTTTGACATTTCCACCGGACATTTTTTTAGGTATGAAAAGTAGTGCATGTCCAGAAAAAAGAGGACGTCTGGTCACCCTAGTGCAAGCACAGTAACCGAGATAACTGTTGAGTGTAAATGGTACACAAAACTGAACCAGACCATGAACCGGTTAAGTTTTGGTACAGATCTCAAATAACAAATTCTGCTTAGTAGTGTGATGAACCTCAAAGTCTGTCATTTTGTCCTGCATCTCTAAGCCCTGATTAGACTGTTTTTCGTATCCACTTCCCAAAAGCTGACGCCATCAGGTAAATTCATCAAAGGCTGCCTTCTTCGCCTGACTTCCGCAAGCAACAAAATATCACAATTATAACCAAACTTCCTGAATGTTAACGGCATCACCATGTTTATTTGCTTGTTTACCTCTAGAGAGCAGTAGTACCGTAGATCGTCACTAGGAGGTGAGGAACTGTGTTAACATGGTGTGTTAACGGTCGTAAGGAGCCGAGCTCGGCTTGGTTAACTGATCCAAGCTCGGTCCTGTAGTGTAAATGTTGCTTATGTATTTTATTTATACTATACTATACTATACTATACTATACTATACTATACTATACTATACTATACTATACTATACTATACTATACTATACTATATATACTGGCAACACAACAAACAGAACACACTAGCTGTATCTATGGGTGGCTCTAGATGGGGGGCCCTGTAGAACCAGCCCTGGTCCCTGTAGTAAAGACATAATACTAGATAAATTCATAATAAAGAAATCATGATCCGTGCTGGCACAGAAACCATTTTGTTCTTTATTTTTTGTTTTATTTTAATGATGATGGAAAAATTAAGTTGTTGCACTTTTAGCAAAAGTCAGTGTCAGTGGTGTGAAAAGTACACACATTTGTTACTTAAGTAGAAGTATAGATACTGCAGTTTAAAAACACTCTGGTAAAAGTTGAAGTATCAACTTGACCTCTTTACTCAAGTAAAAGTGAAAAAGTATGTGCTCCAAAAACTACTTAAAGTATAAAAGTATAAAGTAACCTTTAAGAAAAAGGCCAGATCCCACTACATGAATTGAAAGCTCAATTTTTCGAATATTTTGAAAATTTCTTTGAGATAGGGCCAAGGATGAGGGAGGTCCTGTTGGTCTCCGTCTCCCGATACGCTCTCGCCTGTGTCTGACCTTCCAGACATTTCAACATCTTTTTCTGAATCTGACATTGTAGCATGGCATAGACAATTCACGTTTGCAGTTTGAAGAACACCTGCTTGCTTCTGATGATTTCCTTCAGCTAACCAATGAGTGTTTCTGTTATATGACTCATCCGATAACACAAAATCTCACTAGATGTAGATGGCGCCAATGATCTGCACTGGATGGCGCACATGACTTGAAATAAATATTTATAAACATTAAACCGAAGCCAAGATTAATGAGTAATGTTTGTTTTAAAAAAAAGTAATAGAAAGTACAGACACTTGTGTGAAAATGTAATGAGTAGAAGTCAGAAGTAGGAAGAAAATAAGTAATGGAGTAAAGTATAGATACTTAAAAAGTGTACTTAAGTACAGTAACAAAGTATTTGTACTACTTACTTGACACCTCTGTAAATGATTAACCTTTGCTCTGTTTTGTTAAACTATTTCGTTTGGTGCCTCCATGAAAAAACAACAACAAAAAAAACACTGGCTCTATGTTGGCCACTTTGGTAAATCTGGTCTAGAACCGCCACTGGCAGTATCATTTGACAGGAGAATCATTAGACTCCGAGTCACCTTGTATGAATAATCCATGTCTGGTTTTCACGGATACCTCCGGCTCAGACGGCTCCCGCAGACGGCTGCTTTCACTGCACTGGCAGTGTTTGCTGGAAGCCCGCTCCGCGCTGCTTCTACCAAGTGTCTCAACACTGTGAGCGGGATCTCTTCCAGAAGCGAGCCGCTGAAACTTGCCCAGTGTCCACAGTCTGATTTAGGGGAGCCAACAGAACAGCGTCGGTGGCTATAAGGAGGCTTTTCTTTACAGCACCCCGTCATCAGACATTGAAAAAGCCCACATTCTGTGTTTGTTACTCTGTCACTAGTCTTTTTTTTGTTTTTTGTTTTTATTTTTTTTATTTTTTTCAACGCCTACCTTGTTTGTTGCTGCTGCATCGGGAGTGAATGCACAGCGGAGCGCCGCGACTTGATGAGCCGCTCATAGCGGTGCTTTGAGGTGTTGATGAGTTAGGACTGAGCGCAGAGCAACACCTTGCATGCCATGGAAGTGCGCGTCCGGCGCAGGGGGGATGTGTGCAGGCTGAGAAGGGGACTCTGATAGCCAGCCGCTCTGTCCCAGATTAAAGGGGGGGAGGCATGCCTCAGACCTGCAGACCAACTCTCATCGCTGCAGAGGAGATTCCACCAGACTTTATTTACACAATCTGACATATTATTTTTTTTTAACAAATCACATTTAATTTCTTTCCAAACTGACTTTTTTTTTTTTTTTACTATGTCATTTTGGCGACTACCACTATATTTCATAAAAGGTAAGACACTACTACTTACTCATTTAAATAAAATCTTTTACTTTTGTTTTTGGGGGGTTAAATTGAATTTCTAACATGTCCTTTCTTTCTACCTTACTATTATTTTTTATGTTGTTTGGACATGGGTAACTTTTATTTGTAAATATAAAGTAGCCAACCCAAACTTTTAAACGTGTAAAAAAAAATAATAAAATTAAAATAATACATTTTCTAAATAGGCCCCAGAAAGGAAGGAAAATCAGTCATTTGAATCGTGGATAATTGAAACCAAGTTAATCAAAACGTAACCAGATGTGGATTGATTTGAATCAAAAAGTGTTTCAAAGTAGGTTGGAGCGCATTTTAGGTGAATCACATCTAATAAAGCTTACAGCATTAAGAATGTATGGCCTAAAAAGTTAAGCTGCAGTTTGGTGGTCATATACATATCCACTGGTGGTCTTGTTGTTTTGAATGAATGCTGGGAATTAGTGTGTAAGCTGTGACACGATGTTGGCTTGATTCTTGAGCGCGTTCTCGGGCCAATCCATTATGTTTGGGGTCAGACTGATGGTGCGTAAAGCAAAAATATTTTACAAGTCATACTAATTTGTGCTGTAATTAGTTTTGGGCCAACAATAACACTAGTATGGAATGTGTCTGTCAGGACAAGCGTGCAGAATGACGTGGAAATTAAAGAGCGTGGTGCGAATTTTGGCGAAAACATGAAATAAAAGAGAGGCGGACAGAATATGGTGAAAAGATTTAGACAGTTTGGTACCCAGAGAAATGGTAAATTTAGATCCATTCACTGCACATGTATTATTTAGGCCTAACGATTCCGAACATGTCTTGTCAACCATGGTTTGAGATCCGGGAGCTCACATGCTGCGCGGTGCGCGCTTTCTCCCCCGGCTGAGGACAGGCGCGCACCGCGGCCAGCCGCTGGTGATGACGCATGGTAGCCTGGAGCAGAGCAGCAATCTGTAGTGATCGATCTGTGAATTGGGGTAAATTTAGCTCAGGTATTCACATAACACCCTCCCCCTCTTTTTTAGCCCGAAGATCTGCTCTGAAAAAAGAGAAACAGAGAGAGAAAAGAAATCCTGCCTGGTTGTAAACTCCCTGAATGTGGTGTCTGAAATACCTTAAAGCAACATATTATTGGGGATCATTTGTTAGACGCCACAGTTAAGTGAAGTGGGACTTTCTTCTTTCTTTTTATCTGTTAAAACATAAATAACTAAGTGAATGGGATTTAATGCTTTAACATTTTAAGTCCTCAGAAGGCAAAAACAGAAGAATAAAGTGGATGTTTTGAGAGCACCCCCAATAATACATAACCATGTGATTGTTTAGAGACAGAATAGGAAGACTTGTTTGTGTTGTCTTGTTTTTTAATTGGGCTACAAAAGCTTTACTTGTTGTTCCAGCTTTTGTTGTCATTTTTACTTAAGTTTCACCCATTTCTGCATGGTGAAGCAAACAGAAATTCCAGCAGTAAAGCAGAAAGGTATTACCATATCAAAGTAGTCGGAGCCTTTTCAGAATGAAAGGAGACTTATTTTCTGCAAGTGGTTTTGGTTGACCCTAAAATGCTTCGGCAGGAGAGTGTGCGAGCAAGAGAAAGAGGGGGGAAACTTGCTTCCTCCCCCCACAATTTCAAATAATGTGTTGCTTACGAGCCTCATTATAAGTTGTTGCAGCCTCATAAATAGTTTATACTAATTTGCTAACTGAACAAAAAACCCCACTTCTAAATCATAGATGAAAAATAAAGTAGAAGCACCTGCAAAGCTTCAGTTTTTGCTCCAAATACACCTGACTACTTTTTCATCACCCAGTCGAGTTGAGTTTCAGGTGTGGGGGGGTCTTCTCTGTTATCTTTGCTGCAACCCTGGGATCCCCAGTAGGAATACTTTACCACAAGAGAGTACCTTTTTTTTCAGCCCATAGGAGCCTTGATCCAGCGATGGGAGTGAGTCCGGTTTCATGGAACTGCAGCTGCTCTTGATGTGCCAGAGCACCAGATAGCCTCGGCAAGCTGCTGTTCATCTGCTAGCAAATCGATACAGCCCAGGAACATGTCTATATGGGTTGGAGGAAGGCAGTGATGTATATTGCTGTATTTCCTAACTTTTTAGGCTGCGTTGTTCCTCAAGGTGCCACCGCGACGTGTGTGAAAGCAAACGGGTGAATCCTTTAACCTTTTGTGAAATAAAGAGGTGTTCACTCTATGCTCCGACATTTTTACCCTCATACCAGCAGCCGGGTTTCTATCTGTGGATATTTGACTTTCTTAAAACTTGTTGGAAGCTACATTCCTATCTTCTACAAGCCATTGAATTCCACTCCAGTTTTCATCATGACAATTAAATATTAGCAAAAAAATAATAAGTTGCACCCTATTATTTTTGATCAGGCTCTCAGATGCACACATAGTGGCTTGTTGTCCTTGTCCGAGCAGCAATTGAAAAATAGTGAAAGGTTGCAATGTGGAGAAATAGATTTTTTTTTAATGTAGCAATTTTACACTGTAGTGCTGTGTTGCCTTTGTCCGCATTCAATAACACTGAGTTCAAGCTCATCCTTTTTGTCCTTCATGAGCGTCATAAGCCTTTGTTAGCAGACAGTGTGAAAGCAACCAGTTTGGAGTTGCAATCTGCCCAAATGATGTGTTAGTCGCTCCATGGAGTATCAAGGAAATGATGGATGCTGCGAAAATGTCAGCAGAAAAAAAAGCAAAAAAAAAATTCTGGGAGTTAGGAGTGTTTAGATCTACATCCCATTACTTATTTGGCGTGTAAATTGTGGGTTTGTGTTTTAAGATGCAATAATTTCTGTTCCTAACCCACCTACATGGAGCCATACTGTGCTCATTATTAAAGGGAATAAACAAGGCTGTAAGAGGAACGCTATGGTAAATTTGATGTAACGTTTTGGCCTTTGGTGGGCCAACTTTGGCCCTTTACATGACTGGTTTTGTTTTACGATTGGCAATCAGTAAAAACACCATGTGCCACTGCGTTCTCCTCCCTGCCATTTTGTGAAACATTTGTTTCCACTTGCCAAAGGCTTTTGGTGCAGCAAAGGGTTCAGTGTGTGTGTGTGTGCTGGTGGGGTGCTCAGAAGCTCAGTGCCCTCTGAAATGGCAGGTGAAACTTTCTGCCTGCCTTAATAATTTCCCAGCAGAACATTAGTCTTTAGGGACCGAGGGGCCGAAGGTGAGGCTCAATTCAAACTTCGTTGACAAGAAACAACACGACTCTTAGTCGATGGCTCGCATGTCGCATTCATGCTGGTTAAGTGGCAGCCTTTGAGCTTTTTTTTTTTGCTTTACTGAAAAGCACATGGTTGAAGGGGAATTGACTGTTTAAACTCATACACTCTTTTTATCATGGCCTGATTTTATATCTTCAACAGCTGTGCAGAGTGATATTAGCACTGTGTGTTGATACTCAGTGGAATTATTTAGGTGCTTTATGTTTTTGTTAAGTCTAAAGCTGTGAAATGTAATTTTTAAAAGGTTTAAGATATTTTAAAATATTTTCTGTAGATATTTTATTCCATATTTTAAAGGTTAAAATGTGATTAAAAATGTGGTAAAAAAAAATGATAATCAGATCTTTTTTGAAATATCATTTATTAATAAGATTAAATGACAAACACACACACCATAGATGGGGAGCACCGACCTCCAGTTTTACCACAATATAGTGTACAATATATTCTTTGAAAAACTGATTTTTATTATTTTTAAAAATCATCACAGCATTTTTATGACCTTTACATCTATTACAATATCTATTCAGATCTATAAATACTCCTTTAATAATAAACATACCTATTTACCTATACCAAATAAAGCAAATTTAATATTACATTTAGATTCAGAGCTTAGAAGCTCACAGCAATTGTGTTCAATCAGATTTCCAAGTATATTGATATTGATTGAAAAGAGTTTGAATTATAAAAGCAGCAACTCTATCCCAGCCGGTTTTGGGGGTTTCAAATATTCAGCTATGTTTTTTTAATATGGTAAATTCTAATTCTAAACACAATATGTATTATTTATTCATTTTTTTATGAAGGCGATAACCGATACAATAATTGCCTTTCCCTAAATCACACATGCTCACACACCAGCGTGCACACAGACGCCATCATAGTCTCATTCTTTGTGCAATGTGAACAGGACTTGTCCTTATCTGTGCACAGCTGCAAGACTATTTGGGAAAATATTCAATTTCTGTGTGACAGAGGAGAACCTGGTAGGCAAGGCTCTGAGCAAACAGCAGTTATTGCAGCTCTGCTTTTGCACCGGAGAGAGAGGCCTGGCTGAGAGACGGGGGGGATCTGCGGACGTCTGCCAGGGGAAGGAGTGATGTCTCGGCTGGATTATAGCAGAGCGAGGCGCATCCACACTTAAAAGCCCCCCTTATTTCCGACACAACAGATCTGTTATTTTGGGATGGCGCGGGTAGACATGTAGGAGTAATATATGTCTCCCAATAGACACTGATCTTGTCCTTGACAAATGTGAGCGATTGGAAGTAAGAGAAGTTTAATCTTTGTATTTATTTATTACTATTATTTTGGTGTTAATTTTATGTTCTGGTATGGATTTTTCTAAATGTATTTAATTTGGCAGCCTTCTAAAACCTGGTAAACAGTGTTGAACATTACATTTTTATTTTACCTGTGTGTAAATGTCAGTGCTTTATCTCTAATATGTTTATCCTTGGATGTTGTTGAAACCTAATAGATAAGACCTGCTTTTTAGCAGAAAAAGATAAAAGCATGTTTTCCCAGAGGATTAAAGTTAAGAATTAGGGTTAATTAATTAAAACAAACAAAGTTTAGGGTTTAAAGGGAAAAAAGTGTAATTGATTTGCTATCAAATGCAGAAAAGGATAAAGCATGAAAGTGTAGGAAAGTTTTAACGCTCTTCCAAATGTATTGCAATGGCTAGCTGATTTGCTCATAGATTTAAGTTTATTTTTTGAGGTTTCTCTATGCATCAACATGGCTCCAACTCTTGGTTTGGTAGCTTTCAAGGTCTGAGGCTTTGATAAATGATATTTTATTGTACAGTATTTAGTCAGGAAGTGTGGTGGCTTTGTTTCTGTCGCTTGGCTGCCAAGTCAGATGGAGTTGCGCGTCTGGTCTGGGAGTTTCAGAGGAATATCACAGGCATGGTAAGTTGCTTAAAAAAAAAAAAAAAAAANAAAAAAAAAAAAAAAAAAAACAGCTAATCAACAAAATAATTGTCTTCCCTATTGCCACCATGCCAGAGACATCAAACACAGCCAGGGTTGGAAAAAAAACAAAACAATCAAATTATCTTTAATGATTCCACACGCTGACAGATGAGGGCTTCTGACTCGTTCTGCTCGTAGGGCGAATGGCCATTTGTGAGACAGCATAACCTGATGTCGCTCATAAATTCTGTGTATGTTTTAATAATCTGCAAGATATCAGTCATTCACCTGTAATGAAAACAGATTTATCCTTTTATGTGGGTTTTGGCGTTGAAACACACAGAGCTGCATTAGTCTATTAATTTCCTGCTGTGAATTATGAATCCCGCAGCTTTCATCTTCGGCAGCACCCTCCATGTGTGGTCTGCAAAAATATTTCCATTTCCTTTCCAAACTAAAGTTTGGACCCTCTGCTCTAACACGAACACACACACACACACACACTCCATGCTCTCTCTCTGTCTCAGCCTCTCTCTGCGTAGATAATGTCTCTGCAAATGAGTTCACCGCCCTCATTGAGGCTCCTTCCAGTAATTGAACAAGCAGGGACTGGGTGCTTTACTGGAAAACAATTGTCATTATTATCTCCGATCTCCAATGTACTCTGGGAGTCAAGAAAACACAGAGTCCGGTTGAAGTTTTTGGGATAACTTGACGAGCTGAATCAAAAGGATCTAGTATGCTTTCTCACATAGAAAAAGAAGAAAAGTTAAAGAGAAGAGGATAATCTAAGGGAAAACTGCAGCCTCCGAGTTAAATTCATGACTTGTAGGTATCACGAGGTAAAGTGAAGCGTTGAATAATACTTTTTGGAGTTTTAAAATTGGCTTTCAGAGCAGATTCAAAGATTAATTAGTATTATGCTTTTTATGCAGTCATAATGCTACTTTTATAGTTAGTACAAAATATGCAATGATGGTGTAATTCTGATTAAGGCTATTTTACATATTTGCTTGCTTATACATTCTTCATTGTAGTTTTAAAAAATTAAGAAAACAAAACATTTTATGCGCAGAACTCCACATTGCAATCTGGTTTTATCCATTTTTTCTTCAGGTAGAAAACTGTGTATTTTGGCAAGATACATCCAGCTTTGATTGTGCCGTCGTGAAGCACAATTGACCTTGGATGTAAGAATAAGCTTTTTCTGTACCTTGTTTAATGCGGAACACTCTTAGAGCAAAATGGCCTTAGGAGGAGCTGCTCCTGACAGAGATGCATTGTCTCAGGCAGCCAATAAACCACAGCACTGAGTGGCTACATCTGTGAACCTCATCTTGACTACAGTGTGGGGCTAGCAACAACACGGCAACTGTCACAGCTGCACCTGCTGCTGTCTCAGTACAGAGCCTCCCTCTCTGCTGCCCACAGCGCCACATCACTTGGCCTTCCTTGACAAACCAGAGGCTATGGTCTGTGCTTGGGTCAACTGGAGAAAATATCTAGGCAGAGTGTTTGAAGACAGACAACAGTGTCAGACCTGAGAAGGAATGGAAAAATACAAAAATTTTGCCCTTAGGGCAGAATTTTTGTATTTTTGGTTCTGTGGGAGCTTGGATATAAGATTCTGTCTGTAAAACATAGCAGAGTTTAGGATTGGTGGCTGGTAAAACAGAATAATATTTTGTCCACCAATTGAGACTGTAACCAGTTCTTTTTTTGCTAGTACAGCTTCTTCACTCTTGTATTCTTTTAAATAATAAGTAATATGGATTTTATATGAGATTTAAAGTAGACATGCTGTCTAATATAAAATACACAAGTGACTTACATTGAGTTTTTTGTAAAACTATCAAATAAAAAGTAAATAAGTAGGAAGTATGTTGCAGAAAGTGACTGCTGAACTGATTGTGTGTGATAACACTGTGGCCATGCTGTCTCAAAAAAAAAAAATATTGGAGGAGAAATATGTCGAAAGGATTTTCAGCCAGGAGAAGTGATGCAACATGTCCACTTTCCTGCCAAATTGAACTTAGGAGTGTGAAAAAAAGAAATTCAGGGACATGAGGACTGAGGCTGACATGCATGCAGATATAGTGGGATTAATAAAGATTGAGCGATAGTGGCCGGTGACTTCTTTTTGCAGATTTGCTTGTACAGCTTGCTGTGTACAGGCGTTCATAGTGTTTTTTTTTTTTGTTGACAAACACTCCACTGCTGTAAGGAAGAGGTAATGACTGTCGTAAAAAAACTATAGTTCAGTGGCTCCTTTATTGTGCATGTGTATGTGTGTGTTTGCATGTAAATTTGAAATTATTCATACATCTTAAAATTCAGAATGCTTAATATCAACACCTCCGCACATCTCCCTCATGATCTGATCCCTTTGACAACAGTACAAGAAAAATACATTCACAGACTGCCCTAATAATTCATCATGCCTGTTTCTAAATGAGGTGTGAGGCAGCTCTGCTGGGGTGAATTCTGCTATAAATCACACATACTCTCCCTGCTTTATCTATTAGATCAACCTGTTTGTTTAATTCAGCTTGTGAGTCTCTGATGTTAGTAATTGAGATGAGTGTGGGAACCGTAGCTTCTGCTTCGCTTTTGACATATTGTTGCTTTATAAGATGTGGGGAAGCAGCTAGTTGAGAATTAAATTTCAGTGACATCATTTAAGAAACTTGGGGTCAAATGCATATTTATATTTCTGGTCATTAAATAGATAAATCATAATAAATGTTTGCTTTTATTTTGTTGCGACTCGTGGCAAAAAGTACTTAAATCGGGACAATACATGAATAGAAAACTAAAAAAAGAACTTATAAATTTTTGGCATGAAAAATAAATGTGATTTGCTTTTAAAATAAACATCTGTTGTTTCAAAAAAGCAGGAGTGTGTGTGTGTGTGTGTGTATGGGGGTCGGTGTGTGAACTGCCGGTTTATCAAAGGATGCCTCATTGATAATCAGACAAAAAACAATGCTCAAGCTGGACAAACTACAGCAGTGCTTGTGTGCCCTGCATCACGCATTTCTCTTTTAGCTTCAGCATCGACAGCATAACCAATGTGAGGAGTGCTGTTGTGTAGCAGTTGATGGAAATGTGGGGAAAAAATAAAAGCACTCAAATGGAGGGAGTTTGGGGGGAGAGGGGTGGTGATTTAGAAATGCGTTCTGTTGTGATTCAGTTTTCTTTGTTCTTACAAAAAGGTGGAGTCATCGCAGTTTCTGCCATTCATCAGTCTGACCTGTTTACTTGTGAGTCTAGAGTGAGCTGACAGGATGCGGCACTTGCCGCCATTACCATCAGGCGGGATTTGGGGTAGGCGGCGAGCTGCGGACGGGCGTAGAGAGGCAGGAAATGAAGGATGGAAAAGTTTCCTCTGAAGTAACTCAGAGCACATCTCTAAATGTGTTTGTTAAATATCTAGCGCAGTATTAAAGGATCTCGTGAGATTATCATTTGGTCTGAAAGGAGCGTTGCTGACAGATTGCTACCAAAGACTGCCGTGTAAACCAACAATGAGGGAAAGTAGAATGGGCTACAGACTTAATTTAATCTTTGTAGCAAGAACTAACGAGGCGATTTATTTAATTTTTTCCTTTCAAAGGGCCTGTAAGCTTCTCTGCATAATGAAACTAGCATAGCACATAACAGATAAGGTTAGCACTGCAGATCATGACTCCTATAAACTGGTCCACTTAAAAGTATAGAAACTTTAGGTCATTTTATACGAAAACGGAAAGAATTGTAACATGACGCCTGCAGTTGTGCATGTAACTCTTAACAAGTGTGCTAATTGTGACTGTAAATATATATATATCATATTTAAAGTGATTAATGTTTATAAACTGGAGATTATATTATTGTCTTTTGAAATTATATTGGTGCTCTTAACTGGTGTTGCTTTGTCTTTTTTTATTGTGTAATAATCCACAATCTAAATCCCAGACTGTGTAAATTATTTCATATTTTTCTCCCTCTTTTTTTAAGGATTAAGTCTTTTAAAATTGTAATTTTTGTACGTAGATCGAATTGACCGCAAGGAATGCTAGGTTTCACCTGGTCAGTAATGTCAAGTTTACACAGTTTCCTTTTTAATATATTTTTCACAAAAAAAAAAAACAAAAAAAAAAAACGTTTAGAGAATATATATAATTTCAAATTTTATTTCTTATATGAGATCGTGGAAAATCCTGTATATAAACATCTATATGTTAAGACAATATCTTTTATGGTTTACAATGTTGATAAAACTAATAAACAGTATTTCTTAGTGTTTAAATACCTTCAGTTTTTTTGTGTCATCGTACATCGCAGAAAAATGTTACAACCAAATATTTACTTGAAGAGGTTTATGCTTTTATGGGAAAACCACAATTGTTTTTGCTACAGAAAAAATGTATCTAACAAATTCAATAATTCTGTTAGAAATAAACACATAAAATTAGTTGCTTTTATATCTTAATTTTTTTTTTTTATATTTACTTGCAAATTGTTCATGCCATCAGCTCAAGTAGAAACTCATCAGTCAGTTTTCCAGCAGAAAGGAAATCTGTGGCTTGCCAACTGGAGTTTTTAAACAAACTTTATGATTTCTCATAACATATTTTCAAACTGCCAAATATTTCTTTCTTGTTATCTAGGAAAAAGTGTAAAAACTTTCTTTAAGACATCAGGCAGGGGTCGGGGGAAGGCAACATTATTCTATCAGCCAGAAAAAAATCACTTGGATGCTTTTTCTGGAACTCATCAAAGATGCTGTAAATTAGGAACGTCTCTATCGAACATTTTCATTTCCAATATGATTTAAATAATGCAACTTTGAGTATTTACCGATATTGACCTGATACGGAAATAGGACAATATCAAGTATACTTTTATGTCTCATTTTGTAATATGTGATGTTAGCAAAAGCTTTATTATGTGATATTACTCAAACACAGAACATTAGTTAATTATAGGTATGAGAACATCTAAACCCATTCAGTATTAACCAGTGGGTTACATAGATTTAAACCAAAGCAGAGGGGGAGTGGCAGCATAGTGGTTAAGGCTATGGCAGCCCATTGCTCCCCAAGGGGCTGGGTTAAACGAGAGGTAAATTTCTCCAATGTAAAATCAATAAAGTTTAATATTATTATTATAGAGCATTTATATTAGCATGCCAATAATGGATATTTTAGATGAATACCAATATCGTCTCATATTTGTTTTTTGGCTAATATTTTGTCACTTTTCAATATCCACATTGGATTGGAACATCCCAATTGTAAATGATAAAAAAATCAAAAAATGGCAAGAATATGTAACATTAGTCAGTTGCTTTAATATAAAACAAATTCAACAGGGATTCTTACTGCTGCAATAACACCATAACTTAGAGGTACTGTCAACTGCGGTATATAGACATATCTATCCAACCATGTTAACTCTAGGTTAAACACATTGCTATCTCGATAGGAGGGGTGCTTACAATTCTTTGGCTTTGCAAGTGTGATTTATGTTTCTTGTTATAATGACTGGAACTTCAGAATGGAGAAACGTTAAGCCTCTTTCCCACTGAAAATACCGGGTTAATGCTTGTTTTTCAACTCGCTAACAATCAGCATATGGCTCCCTTCCAAGTGGCAAAAAAAAGCTGCGTAGCTTCTGTTCCCCTGCGGCTGCATGTCTGGTAACACCGTCATGCTGTGTTAGTGTTGATGATGTCACCAGTGCAACAGAAATCAGGAAAGTAAACAATGCAGAGCAACATGTCAGGAAGCCAGGGTGTAGTTAGTGCGCTTAATTGTTTCGCTCAATTATCTTTCCGAATCTCTTCCACCATCTTTCCGCCATGTTTAATGAATGCAAACAGAGTTGTTTCAGCTTGTTAGATCAGATCTGGCTGGCCTGGTGGGTTGACTTCGGTCATTACGTTCAACTGTGTCACGTTTTGTAAGGGGTCAACCCGGCTCTTGGGTTCTTGCAGCATGCCGATCAGAACCGAGGCGATTACAAGACGGGTTGCATGCCGAGTCTGGGCAGGGTGTTTAGGTGTCTATCCGAGTAAGATATTCCCAGTAAAAGCTGATTGTTCCCGTCTTTAAACTGGTTTTTCGACCAGTGGGATGGGGGTATTACACTAGCTTTCAGCAGACTGAACAGTGGGGTGGGGGTCTAGGTGTTTTTGTTTGTTCTGATACATTCAGCGCCACCTGTAGTTTCTCATTAAAAGGTCTTTAAATTTGAACTAAAAACCTTGATAATTTTTTTACAAGGAACTTTAATTTGTTTTTTTTTTGTTTTGTTTTTTTCCCCCATATTTTGTTTTCCCATATATATGTAGGGATTTATGTTTACTTGTCAATGTCTTACACCTCACCAACAAAACCAATTCCTCCTAGGCATAAAAATGCTACTTGGCAATAAAAAAATCCCTATTATTTTGCCTATAATCAACTATTTAAAATAAAGTTGATTTTTGTTAAGCATTTAGAGAAAAGCCTCCGGTCTTATTAGGAATCCTCCCTAGTACAGGCCCTTTTGCAAGCACTAACTTTTTTTTCCACTGACTTTTTCTTTTATTACACTCACTTCATATTCATAGTGGGCCTTACCTCCCTGTTATTATGTGCAACTTAAACTGAGCCAATTATACTTCAGTGAATTACCTGCACACAGAAACCAAGATTAGAATCTGTGCTTCCTACTAGCCCCCATCAAGGCAGTTCAAAGGTGCGACCTGAGCGGCAGCCCGCTATCGTTTGCTGGGCACAAAATTGGTCAGCCTCTTAGAATTTGTTTGGGAGCATGAATCCCTTTGGTATTCAAAACAGGGTAGGACATTTGACAGGGAGATCATTTCCCTGGGAATGTTTTATCGCCAGGGCCGCTCAACAGTCTCTTGTACCAGCCCGCTCACTCTCCTTGTATTTCCAGATTTCCGGACTTTGGTCGACATTTTTATGAGAAAGTACACATGAAGAAAAAATCCTTGGTTTGTTTCTTCTTGCCACCTTATCACAAAAGAGCAAATGCATATTCAACATACACAAGGTGAGGAGGCAGCGATTGCTGTATCTAGTGTCCTGCCGTGGGTGGCAGAGGACGATAACATAAACCTCAGATGCATTTGCTTTTTTTTTTTTTGTAAATCACATCAAGCCCAAAAAATTTAAGGGATTTTTAAGGGATTTTTTTTTTTTCCTTTTATGGCTTTTTTATCTGGGTCTTTTGGGATGATTTTTGCCAAAGACTGCTCTATTCCCCAACATAAACACTAGCAAAAGTTTCATTTAAGGCATTAAGGAATGAATAATAGACATTGTTGACAAAACTTTATTTTTCCCCATTTGAAGAAGACGTTTTTCCCTTTCATACACCCCAAATAAGGTGGATTTTTTGTATATACAGGATTGACAACCGAGTACACCTATTCAAACTGGGAGATGGAATAAACCAATTTGTGCTTGTTTGCATCACAATCCCACTTGGGAGGCTGATGTTATGCAAATGAGTGCCTCAGAGAAGGCTCAGCCCCAAAACTGTCCTCTCTCTTTCACAGCTGAAGGTGGGGAGAGGGCAGGGGAGTAGTGACATCAGGACTGCTTGGAAGAGATCTAATAAAGGATCCAGAAAATTTAAAGAAAGTTAGATTTTATTTGTTCCTGTGCTTTTGCTGCTTAATTGTATG
The DNA here is from genome assembly GCF_000732505.1 of Cyprinodon variegatus. NCBI lineage: Eukaryota > Metazoa > Chordata > Actinopteri > Cyprinodontiformes > Cyprinodontidae > Cyprinodon > Cyprinodon variegatus. Next base: position 331,441 of record NW_015150940.1, on the reverse strand, counting down.
ATTTTAAATCTGTTTTCTGTCTCTGCATTCTGTTTAACGTTGATCTCACTATGGTTGAAAAATAAATACTTGAAGGAAAACGATTTCGTTTAAATAGGGGCAAATTAATTTTAGAGTTTTTTTCTATGTATTTCAGAAAAGCGGCCAAATATCCCTTTATCCGATTTAACAAGCACCATTATACCTGTCAGGGCAGTACCGAGTGAAGATTTAGAGCTGACAAGTGATTGCACTCAAAAAAGACTACACCCAGCTTCTTTTGTCTAAGGTTTCTGACAAGACACAGCGCTATACCTTGTTTTAACATGACAAACCCTGCCTTTTCCCTTTTTTTTTTTTTGATAAATGTATTCATGCCATGTATTTGGATTGAAAATAGATATGGCAGCACGGAGACAGAAATATGTAGGCAGGGTGAAGTGCATCCACTCCACCATTGTAATTGTTTTATGTTGTAAAGCTTGTGCTGCAAGGGAGAGGGCCTCTTTCTATTTTAGAGACAACTGAGATTGCGCACCATCCACACCTTATTTTGCCCGTGCATGTATTTGTCCTAAGCTGCAGAAGGGTTAAAAGCCTCAATTAAAAAGCAAGTCAAGGCAGGTGACATTGTTTGCAATGCTTTCAATTTGGGAGTAATTAGTACCTATTGCAAGACTTAATCTTTAGGGTTGTGTAAAGATTTTTTTTATTCTTTTTGAGCTTTTAGATTAATTTAGAAATGGCGTGTCTGCTAAAAAAATAAAGTGAAATAATTTGGTGTATAAAGTATACACAAAGCAGAAATGTAGCTGAATGAATCAAAAAAGCAGACAAAGCTTCCTGCTTATTCAGCTCTTCAATTGTCTCAAAGATAACAGTACTGTATCTCCTTTGTTTGTCGTTGCTAAAATGAACAAAACATGCAGTACAGTAGACAAATGGCTTATTTTTCTGCTTGCCTCCCTTCAAAATTGCGTTTTCCTCTCACAAGTCATCTTCTCAGTTACCTTCGTTATGTTGTGTGTAGCTGCCCACTACCTGAAAAATTAATCATCCTGTTTAATAACGCCTCACGATTACAATGCATTATTGATGAAAAGATCCTTAATAGAGAAGATGGAGCCATTTTCTTTCTATGTATTTCAAAGACATGGGGAAAGGGTCGCATAGTCTGCTTCCTGATGCATATCGGGTAAACGATGAGCATTGCTGCAATACACCTAAAATAGACTCAAATCTTTTCTGAATCCAAAAGGTCCTGACTGCTGTCTACGAACAACACACAGATTAAACCTGCAACCAAAATGGTCCAATTTTAAGATAATTGGTACCCTTGATTTGAACCAATACTGTGTTTTGTTTTTTTCTTTCCAGATTGTGCCATATCCACTACTTTGATAATCCATGTATTTAGCTATGTAGTATCAGTCTAATATAATTTGTAGTACCACTAATACCTCAATGCTCAAATAGAAATGTATTAAATTCTGTACTATTTTTTTTAAAGATGATCCATTGCCTATTTACATTGACTGTTTCTCTGATTCCTACTGTATATTTGACAAATGGTTTGCCAGTATAATGCTACTAAAAATATTTCTATAACATGTATTAAAAGCATGATATTACTGATATAATTTAAAATATATTGTCAATGAGTTCCAAGCTTGCTTATTGAAGTTATAAGGCATGCTAATATGTGGTTCTTTGTTCATTTTGTAATATAAATCTCTTGTGTGTTGCACTTGTAAATATTCCCAAAGTGTGCAGCTTTTTTCTTTATTGTGGACCTGAGAAAAGTAGAATATCCTCTTTCAGCTGGTTGATTTCCAGCGGGTGGCAATTAGGGGCGGAGAAGCAGCACTGCAATACTCTGCTCCATAGAGCCAACAGAAGTTCTTGCCATTCCATCATTTACTGTAGAATCCTATCTTGAAAAATCAACATTTAAATTAGTTCTTTACTCCTCTTGACCTCAAAGAGTAAAATCATTTTTTTCAAGTATTCTTTTCTTGTTACTTTTCTTAAGCATACTCCTCTCCACTTTTTGACTTAGCTTAGGCTTGCAAAAATTATTATTTTTTTATTTGTTTCTGCAGAAATCAGTGATGGATGAACTCAAGCTGAAATATATGTTAGATGAGTTAAAATTAGTATTTGGATCTATGAAGCTCTTTTCATTTAGGCTAATATTACAACAGCAAACTGGATCAAACACCACTCAAAAATATATTTTGCGGTGTCCTAAAGTGTTTCCAGGGCACCAACAATGCTAAGTATTTATGTGCACCAACTAATTGGATTTGGCTTGTGGACAAAGAGGTACACACTCTGTGCTGCATTTGCTCTGGGTGTTTCAAGGTGAATCATGGTGTGTCAAGGACTTATTGGACTTGATTGACAGGCACTATCACCATGAGATGCCCATATAATGGCAGGGCCCCCCGTTCCTGACCTGCCCATTTATCTTGCTGTATTAATGTCAGCCTATTAATTCCTAAGCGGAGGAACATTCGGCAAAGACACCGTTTACAGTCTTGGCTGAGTCACCCTTATCTCAGCAGACCTGAAAGGAATAGTTTTGTGCTATCAGTGAGTGAAAATGACATTTTGAAACTTCATTCGAGATAATCCACTTCACTCCCTGGTAAAACATCAAAATTAGAACAAAACAATTTATGGAAGCTGTGTTAAAACTTTTGCTATGGAAAATCCCTTTGCAATAATCCGTGGGTACAGACAGGTGTGGATATGTTAAATCACCTAAATAGGATTTTTTTTTTTTTTATTGCTGAAGTGATTCTGATAATGCTTGTGTGCGTCAATTTTAATATAAATTTGACATAATTTAGTTTTAATGGTTGAAAAGCTGGTTAAGGAAATCACATTGTTTTAATCCACATTAACACTAGGAGGCTCCACTATCTTTACTGTATAAAGCATTGTTTTCAAGGGTTTTGGATAATCTTAAATTTGAGTTGGTGGCACCTGCATCGACCGTTATGAAATCAATTGTGTCAGTGTTGCTGAAAATTTCAAGATCAGTTCAGTCAACGTCTTTCTCTAAGCATTGTGAAACACTCCATGAGTTTTATTATCTCAGGTAATCGTTGCAGCTATGGCTTATTTTCGTATTTGATTACTCAAGCCATTGTTGTTTTAGATTAACTATCTAAAAAGAGATACTCTTTGTATTATTTAATTATTTTATTTTTAGGTGTGGATGGAATTAATAATTTATCCATACTTACTTATTTAACAAATTCCACAAACATTGATTGCACATTTTAAATGCTTTGCATAGATAGCTTCATATTCAAAGATAGTTTTTTAAAAGCTTAATTAAAAAAATATTTATATTGTTTAATACATGTTACTGCTCTGAATGACTTTTCCGTTCACCAAATGGTATATATGTTAAAGTCTTTATGATTCAGTTTCTAATTATTTGATGACATTTGGTTGAATGTTGTTTCCATAATTCATAAAGTACAATATCTTACCAAATGTCTCATTTATGCATTTCTTTGAGATTAGAACATTGCACACACTCATTTCACAATGGCCACTTAATATATGATGCTTTTCTTGTCTGTAGTCATAAACTTGCGATTTGTTAAATTTTTCACGTGTCTAAAACTAACTGAAGTACTAAAAATTGTTTTCTTTTAACAGTTAAAGGTTTAGAAAAGGGCTGCAACTAACAATTATGTTGCAAAACAATTAATTGGTCAATTTTTTTTTTGATTAAACGATTGAAAATTAGATTGCCAAAGGTTCCAATGAAGAAGATTTTTTACCAAATGAAATCCAGGTGAAACTAAAATGTTTCCACTAGAGAAGTACTGATAGAGCATATTGACAGATAAAAAATTTTTTTTTTTCTTTAATGCAGAATGTTTATATATTTACTTTTACGATCTGGTATGGTATAATTACTGCTCTAAATGAGTTGCTCTGTCAGCTAAAAGAATATTTTACAGTCTCTATATTCCAGTTAACGATTAGTCGATTACAAAATTTTCAAAAATGTATTAATCACGATTATTCCAATTTATTTTTTCAACCCTAGTTAAGAATATATGGTATGTTTGTCATTATTATACATCATAACTGTATTAGGCAAGGCAAAATAGAATTGAATAGCACAATTTAGTACAAGGACAATCTAAAGTGCTTTACATTAATAAAGCAAAAAAAGGAAGAAAAATAAAAGCAAATGAAGATAAAACAGGTGATACGTGTTAAATAGTAGTAATAGTCATGTCAAAAGCTGAAGAAACCTAGAAATTAGTATCTGCCAGAAACTAAAAAGCTGCTTATCATTTTCTCTCTACTTGCAGAGAAAAGTAAGATGAAAAAAATCTTAAATTACTTAAATATCAAAATTTAAGTAATAATTAAAGTTAAAAAAATCTGAACCTTTTTTCAAAAATAAGGCTAGAGCTTTTTGAATCACAAATTACCTTTGATTTTTTTTATTTGGTTTTTAGTTTTTACCTCTGAACACATTGATGTGTTTCAGGGTTTGACTTTAATTGCAGTACATCTGGACCAGGGGGGAGAGCTCTAATCGATTAATTGAGTGGCTCATAAAAATGATGAATAGAGGAAACACTAAGAGCAATGAGTATGACATGCACCACGCTTATGTCACACGCTCTGTCTGTTGTTTGCTACCTCTTATTTGGTGGAAGCGTGGCCTCCATTAGAGGTAGACAATGATTCATCACATCACCTTCTGCAATACTAAAGACATTTGTTTTCTATTATTTCAGACGAGGAAATGGATTTGATAACAGCTTAAAGTCATGGGTGGCTGTCTGTGACTCATTGTACGTGGATAATATCATATATTTTATTTGGATATGTGATTTTTTTTTTAAAGCAGGGATATTTTATGTCTTCAAAGACACCTTCATGGGCTCTTTTGTTTTCACACTCATCGGATCTTTTCTGCATTGTCCTCTGTCAGCTGCCACTGTCAGCCCCACGCCGCCCCCCTGCTGAGCTGTCCTGTTGCGCAGCATGCATGTTTGACCTGGTCTTTTACTGGCTTAGCTCCTGTCAAGGTTCAGGGCCCACATTTGGGGCACCGACAGTCGTGGAGAGTTTAGTTGGGTGTCACTCAGCATATTCACCTCTATGCCACTCTGAATAACTCCCTCAGTGGAGGGGTCGGCCTCTGATTCCTCCCTGCCCTATATCGTTCTCCGTGGGGCTCCGCGACTCATCTGATCGCCAAGAATGATCTCTCCATGCAGGAGTGTGAATTTTCTGATTTGCCCTTGTAAATTATATATCTTCAACTGTGTCAAAGCAAAGAGCCCAACCTCCTTTGGAGGAATATATTTCCTCCACAACTGAGAAAGTATTTTTTGTCGGAGTCTTTTGGATCACGGTATATCTATTCCCTTTTTTCTCCGTTAAGAAGGGCAATAGAATCCGAGATACCTGGAGCCTTGGAGGGTACAGTTTATGAATTCATTTATGAAAAATGTTGCTAGAAAAAAAAAGTAGAAACGAAGTGTATTTTTTTCTACTTTATCCTCTGGTGATATTTTGCACTATATTTATATTTCAGTAAATCCCTGAATCAAGATTTTTCTTTCGTCACATTTTTATCTTCTGTGACAATTAACATCCTGGACCTTTCTTGAGATTTCTTAAAACCTTGAGGGCTTATTCGAGGGTCAAGCAAGACTAGCAAGCTGTCAGTCTTTTATTGTAGCTCAAATCCCCCCTCCTCTTGAGCTCTTTATTCCAGGTTTCTCTTCATTCTCTTGGACCCTGTTTAAGAAAATGGTCAAACTCTTTCTCTTTTCTCCTGTGACCCTCTTATAACTAGAGATGGACAACTGCTTGCTTTGTCTTAGAAGCCCAACATTCTTTTCACATCTGCCTCTTGTTTTCAGACCCCCCGCTACATTTAAATTTCAAACTGGCTTGAACCAACCTTTCTTCCCTCCCCACTAATAAGCCTCTTCCTCCCAGTAACTAAGTCTTTGTTTCTTTCTTTTAAGAGAACCAACTGCTTCCTTCTTTTGCATATGTGACGCTCAGTTGTTGACCAGAAAGTATTCTTTTGTGTTATGAGTGTATGGAAGACACATATTTTCAAAGCCTGCGGGCCCACACCCTGTTCCTTTCCAATTTCTCAGGGTACATAAACATCTGTCTGAGCCATCCTCATATTTAGCCTCAGCTTTCTGCTCCCATTTTAGTAATCTGTGCCTAAAAATCACAGTAGTACTGGCCACTAGTTAACTAGCAGCATTGTTGTTGATGGTCTGCTTCTATATGCAGAGAAACTCAAAACAAGGTAGCACATTGTTACAGACTAGATACTAAAACTTGCTGTGCTGTTTCACCCAGGTTGAGGGCGATGCAAAAAAAAAAATAAGAAAAAAGAAAGAGGCAAGGTGGGATTGTCTGCAGTTTTCGGTTACAAGGCGTAGAGACAAAAAAGGAACCCCCAGCTGAGAGGGTAGACCTCAGCTCATTTAATGAGGAGAACAGTAGTCAGGCAGTCTCCCTACAGCCAGCGCCTTTGGTGCCTCAGCATGTTAAACACTCACAGCGTGAAACAAAATATATTAAAGTATAGGACTGTTATCGTCGATTTACAGAACTCCCCGAAACGACCCCCCCCCCCATGCAAGGGATCTCCAATCTGCATGTTTTTCATCGCAGGGAGTCTCTGTAGGCTCGAAGACAAAAGTGTCAAAAGCATCACGTCTTTTTTTTCTTCCCATTCCGACACATGACTCCTGTTGGTCCTGCGCCCCTTTGTTGTTGTGTGCTGATGACAAGGCAGCAGAAAGAATAATCACACTGTTTCAGAACTGCTATCTGAGACGGAGCCTTAAAATGATTGTTTTATGTATAAATATGAACACATCCAGCCACCGAACCAAATAATCAGCCAAAGACACAGATGAAGTTTGGGCCGTCATTAGATCCCTTGCATGAAAATACATGATCTAACAGCTTTTATTTTTAAACAGAAAAACATATGTTATTATTCATGCCGTTAAATGAAAATAAGCTATTGGTTGTCATGGTTGGCATTATTTTGCATAAAATTTTGTTATCTCTATGTCAGTTTTTAAAATGTATAAAAACCAAAATGTTAGGTGCACTCATTGTTTTTCAGCCCTTATAGTGCAACATATTACCCTAGTTTTCTGTCATTTTGTTAATGATTAGCACAGGTAGGCCAGGACTGGTTACAGATAGTAGCATATGTTACAACTAGCCTCAGTTAAAATAAAATGGTTTCACTGATTTAAAGTTCATCATAAAAATGTATTCTGATATAATTCTTGTTTTAAATGAAAGGTATAGTGGAGGATGTTCTTTTCCCGGGTAGATCATCAAAATAAGTGGTCCTCCTAATTTATCAATCATTCTGGTGATATGTTTACGTAAGGAAGTCCTACGTGCTCATCCGCATTTTCACTTACCGGTGGTGAGTCTGACATAGTGGAAATTTAATAAATTGCAAATCTTCTTTTGGAAATTAAGCTTGTATGAGCGATGTAAACAGCAACTTTTAAACACAGCGTGCACGAAGAGAAATGGGCTTGTGCACGCATTTAATAGGCCTTCCCTCTCAGTAGCGGGTACGTGCATGTGCATTTTTTTTTAAAGGGGAGAGGCCGTGGCTTTGCAAAAATTCGCGAAAATCCTCCACTATACCTTTAGCTTCTAAAACATGCTAAGTCATTAAATAAGAATATCCTGCACATATATAAATCAAGTATACATATTACTTTAGCTTCAAAGTTAATCAGTTTGTTCAAGAAAGCATAAGGATTAAATTTCATTATCATCTTTCAGGACTTATATTCTGATCTAAGAACAAAACAACAGGTATTAAGACTGTGCGTAGGTAACAATTCCTAATCCTATTTTCTAAGTAAAAAGCCTTACTGTGGAGACAATCAGCTTAAGGTTCCATTATAATATATGGACTCTGAGTGTGGGCAGTAGCCACTTCCCAGATAAATACAATTGGTGCCACTTTTATACCCTGATAAAAAGTAAGTGGGAAGGTTTGTGGCAATCCAATATGTTTGGTCTCTGTGACCAGCTGTCATTTGTCAAACCTCACAACTACACATTATTCTGCTGAAAAGAAGCACAGTGTGGCCGTGTGTGTTCTGCTCCTGTTAACCTCTCCTAATGGCTCTAAAATTAGAGGTCTCAGGTGAGGAGCAATGTCGTACCAGATGAGCTGATTATGACAGGTTTAATTATAACTTTGTCAGTGAATGCGTACACTCTGCATGTTTTCTCGCTGATGAATTATTACGATGCCTGAGAAACTCAGACAAAACAGATCAAAGAGCCTTCATGCCTTGGTTATCCTCCAGCAAGGCAGCGACAGCTGAAGCTGATTTGTGCTGTTCCGACTATACATAACAACACAAATCCTCCTTGTCTTTTCAGGTGTGATTTGTTGTGAGCAACTAATATGAAATGTATATTTGTTACCACATATTCTTAAACACAATTGCAAGCAGCAGACATACAAAGAAAAAAATGAAATTGTCCTTTTGAATGTTCTAAAAAACAAAAAAGGAAAACGGTTTCTAATGGGGTCCTGTGTGCCTTGTTGCCCGAGTGATGCCACATCCCATGGCGAATGTGCTAATGGTTCATGGGAGCAAGAGGACGAATCTTAACCCAGCAGTGTAAACACACAGACAAAAGGGAACCGTTAGTAGTGTGAAACACATGTCTGGGCGTGCAGGTAAGCATTTGGTTTCACCACACAGGGCTTCACTACTGGATCCATGACTGGGTGGAGGTCATCGGCTTTTGTTGCGAAATGAGAGCAAAACAGACTATCAGGGTTATTCCACCGAGACGTTTATGGATGAGGCGGGAAGGAGAGGAATTCTGATTTGGAGAGATGTCAGAGAGAGTGGTCAGGCGGTGAGGGTAGAGATTGGAGAGATAAAGTGGTTTGTTGTTTGTCACAAGACGGAGAAGTGACCATTTGTCTGGCTGTGTTTGTTTGTTTGGCTTGGGCACACAGGGTGGAAGAAGGCACAAAAGTTTTGATAGATGGGAGTTCTTTTCAGCCTCTTATCTCTTGGAAGTGAAATTCAGCTGATGAAATTAACTAAACAAGCAATTCACTTGGCAAACTCTGACTTAGATTTTAGCAGCAAGTTTAAATTCTCATTTAATAGCTGGTTTTCAATGCAGAGGAGCAATGATACTCCTTTTATTTAAAGAAAAGTAATTTAACTTAATTATTACAACAACAAAAAAATGTATATGATATGTTTGCTTTCCAACATTTTGGTGAAATGTCGCATCCGTTTCAGAGAAGTTTTTGAGTAAAATTATATATTTTGGAGAAATTCTACCTTTTTTTTTCAAGGTTTTACTTTTATTTAGCAAAACTTAGAGTATATATTAATTTGTTGAGCAGTGCTCAAATAGCGTGCTTTGAATTGCTGCAGAACAGATGTGTGCTCATCTGTTAAACGCATTGAATGTTAGTCTCCAAGCAATAACTGTCCTTTTTTTGTGGCTAAAAAATACCTGCAAGCATTAGATGTTTCTCTCTTAAAAGCAAAGGAGAGATGCAGCATTTTCTCTATTTTTCTCTTTATTTTAACAGAAACCAAACTTCCGACCTGTATGCAGGGGTCCTGTTCTATAGTGACTGCTTGGATTTTTCACACCTGTTTATGTTATTTCACACATGGACCAGTTTGTTAAATACAGGCCTCCTTTTTTCGCAGCAAACGTTGTAGTTGGTGTTGTGAACATGAAGTGGTATTAAAAAAAAACGATGTTGACATAAGCACCCATGCTAAAGGACTTTAGACCATAAAATTGAAAATGTTTTGAAATGTTTACTTTGAAATTAGTAGTTAAGCCTGACATATGGAACATGCTTATGCACTTTTTTTCATGCTAGGAAACTGAAAAGCATTTATTAATAAGGAATCAGGCGGGGGGAAAAAAAGCTGCACGTACAGTTTTTGATTTAGGTTAGTGTATCTTAGCTGTTGGTCATGAGGTGCTGGATGCTCCCATCCCTTGTCTCCACCCGAATAGCGAAATGTTTAGTATTTGGCTACCATTAAGGGAATCCTCTCTCGAGGATAATTGACCTTCTGGGCTTATGTGTGTTATGTGTTGGTTCGTAGCCTTTTACAGCTTAAAGTTGATCAAATCTCTCCATTGTAATGTCTGTGCAACATTGAGGGCCCTCTGAAGACCAGTGGTACCTCAGGGGCAGAGTACACATGTGAACTAAATTTCATATCCTAAATGCTTTCTTTTGTTCCATGTTGCAGGGGAGAAAATCGATCATGATCGTCTTTGAAATCAGTTGGCTTGGACTTTTCTAATCAGAAGCTGTTAGCCACGACACCAACCTGCCACAAAGCATCAATACTCGGCACCATGGCATGCTGCCTGTGGACACTACACACCCTTTGCTGGTTTCTCATCACTCTGACCCAAGTACACTCCACAGAGGGTAAGTATATGGCAGTCTTGTCTTTGCTGGTTTCTGTAAAGCATATTGATTTGTTATGATAGTTTTGTTTTAAATAAGACCTAATTCAGGAAAACTCAATTCCAGATCTTTTATTATTATTATTATCATTGGGTTAAATTGTGGAAAGAAAGCAAGCATTTATGCAAGCCAGATAAGGCACTGCTGTTGTGAGTAATGCAGTTTTCAGGACAGCGGGCAGAGACGGATAGAAGGGGATAATCTTGAGTGGTTTCATTAGTTGGTAAATTGTGATTTGTCTTAGATTTTCTGCTTCAAAGCGTGAGTTGTTCCCAGTGGCATCAGAGCTGGATCTGTTTGTAAATTCTTCTCTCTTTAATGCTTGCCCTCATCGACATACTTGCTGCAGATTTTATACGCCAAAAAACATTATGGTTGAATGTCTTATAATCACACTTCATTAAGTTTTGATTGAATCAGTACTGGCTTTGTCGTAATCACAAGTTTTACGAATCAAATATTTAACCACAGGGCTGAAAACAAATACTAAGCTGACATCTAAGTCCAGAAATTAAAGATCTAAAAATTCAAGGTTTGTTTTAGGGCTGAAACAATTAATCGGATTATTTGTGATTAATCGATTATTAAAATAATTTTTAACTCATGAATTAATCGATGAATTGTTACCTTGAGTATAGAAACTCTAAAATATGCCTTTCGCTGGCAGAGCGACCCACTTAGAGCAGTAATTATGAAAAAATTGTAAGAAATATGTAAACATTTTGAAGAACTCCTCAAGTGGAGAAGTTTGTTTAACCTGGTAAAACAAACAAACTAATTGGATAGCCAAAAGTTCTTTATGGAACCTTTGGCTATCCAATTATTAATCAATTAATCTAAAAAAACAATCAGCAGATGAATCAATTTGCAAAATAATCGTAGTTGAAGCACTAATATATAGCCTGCTCCTGCATTGCCATGATCAGTGTATTTACGCTGTCCTTTAAACCTGCCTTCTGTGACGTGTCATTTATAGCATTTGGTCGTATCAGCTAAAGTTTCTGTCTATAGTATATCTCATAGAGGGCTTTTCCTACCATGATGATTCCTTCAGCACCTTTTCTACCAATTACCATTGAAACAGACATTGACTGGACGCTTTTTACCTTGGAGTCATTACTACCAGGAAAAGATTTGCACACTGCTTCTCATTTAATGGTTTACTTTTGCTTCAAAGATTTGTTATCTTCAATATATACCTGCAATGCAGAAAGTATCAGAAATAAGAACAAGCCATTTAAATGAAAAGGTGTGTCCAAACGATGGTTAGAAAAAGGCAAGACTTAAACTGCTTGACAGACACTCCCAGATTCATCGCACTTGCAAGCTGGTAGAAACACATCCAAAACAAACGCAGCTGTAATTACGGCAAAAAATGCTATAAAATCAGGAGCATATGCACACCACCCAGTTTTTTTTTTTTTTTTTTTAGATTTTTCTTTTTGCAGAATAATCGAAAGTCTTGTATAATTGTTGCTCTACTTCACAAGTCTGTGCTGCTCGAGTCAGTCTATGTAAAACTTTCCCAATTAAAACGTATGTGTGATCAGATTCCACATTAATCAGAGGTAAATTCTTTGCAGGTTGTTTAAACTTCTGCCTGCAAATGAGCAGAGTAAGCAATGTAAAACACTGATTATATGCTTGCCTCTGAAATTGTGGAATGAACTTTTGAAAACAACGAAAAAATAAAAACCTTATTTAGTATTTTGACATTGTCATTCACCCTTTTTAACTTCTCCCCGAATATCACCGTAGCCCCTCACCTCTTTCCCCTTTTCCTATTTTAGTCCCAGAGATCAGCCCAGAAGCAGTTCATTACAAACAATATCCCCTTGTAAACATGCTTCATTAAACTGCCTCTACCCCTAATACCTTTTTAATGCATTTTTATAATTGAATTACATGGGTTAGTGGAATGCTACAAATAGTTTAAAGTTAGTCTGTTTTCCCACTTTTCCGCAACTTAAACAAGACATACTGTAAAAATACACACATCGGACTGAGAATACAGATATGAGGGGCTTCAATGGGCTCTTTATTCATACATTATTTCCAAGTAAATGTCTGTTTTAATTTGACTCAATTCTCTTTCATAGCTTTCATTAGTGTTTTTTTTCTGTGTTTTTGTTCTTTACATCTTTACATCTATACTCTAAAGAAACTATTTGCTCCAGTAACCCTTACAGTAACTGGTATTAGTCTCTTGAATGATTGCTGTTATTATTTTAATTATACAATAGAACAGAGTGCTGTCAAATGAAAAATTACCCTTGGGCTTATACCTTCAAAAAATCACAACCTAATCATAATAAGGTTTAACATTGTGGTCCTGCTGCAACAAGTATATGTAATTCATTATACAGGTTATTTAAATAGGGGAATATCAACCACCACTACTTTAATATGCATGTTATCCTACTTAAGCTCATAAGAGCCTTGTTAACCAGAGGTATTGTAATCATCATTTATTTTGGAGATCACATAATATCTCAGGTTTTATTGAACAATGTTTATTTCTTTGCCTTAAGTTGACTATAAGTCAGCTAAAGCGTCCTGAAAGAGACATAAAGGGAAGGTTGTCTGGTTTAAATATTACTTTTCCTGTTAAGATTACTGCATTTTTCCTGTTTGGCTCTGCGTGTACTTGTAAACACCTCATAATGATCCATGGGTAAAATAGTTCACTTTAGTATATCTGTGTGTGGGAACTAGTAAGGGATCAAGCAAGTGGAATATGGAGGATGACCAATGCCACAATAGAACAAATAGATAATTTATGAAATGATTATTAAATGTGCCGTTCATTTGATATTTATTACATCCTTAGGACTGCATGGGGAAATTTGGCCCCCGAATTGCTGCATGTTATGCAGCATGCAGCCCATTCCGGGCAATGAAGAGATATGTGGGTGGGCTCGTTGGTTTTGGTTTTTACGTCTCATCATCCATTAGTATTAAGAAACAGGACATGCACATGTATTCTTTTACAGTTCCTAACCCAGTTGCTTTAATTGAGTGGCAGATAAGGAAAAGCTATATATGGATAAACAGACGCCCTCACAAATAAGCAAACAGGTTTTAGAATTGGATAGACTTAACGCAAACTAGCATTGAAAATAATATCACTGTAGAAATTTTACAAAATTAATTTAAAATAAATGTTCTGAAATAAATCAGATACAAATGTTTACCTAAAGTCTTTCCATTGTTAATCCCCCCTCAAACAGCAATGAGGTTTGGACAGGGATCACCCCTTTGCAAACTAACATGCAATGCTACAAAATATGTAAAACAATTATTGTACTTTTAAAGTGTTTCTTAATTATATCTCTTTTCAAATGTTATATATAATATTTACTACCTATTGTTTCAACACTGAAAAACAATAGTTTTAACAAAATGTTGATGGTAAAAACAGAACAACATAAATCAACACTCTCTAGTGTTTGTGTATGTGTGGGGATGTGAATTGTAGGAGGGCTGGGCTTAAGGTCTGTCAGTACCATATAAATGTCGTTCTTTATTTGTAGACTTTCTCTACTTTTAACGTTGAGTATCTTTAAAAAAGTCATAACCTGGTAAAGAAGTTAAGAACTTAAAATACATAAGGGGACCAGATTTCTTGGAACTAAATCTGGAGACATAATCGCCTCAGAAAAATAAATAAATAAATAAATAAATAAAATTTTACGAATATAAAAAAGGAAGAAATGGGGACAGTTATCGTTTAATTTGTTTTAACATGTTAACTTACATTTAAATTATAAAAATCAAATGTAACAACAGGAATGTATCTCTGAAGTAGGTAATTTATGGATGAGTAACTGAAGTCATTCTAGTATGATCCTAGTGTAAATATTTGTTTTCTCAGCTGATCATATGCCAAAAAAGCTATATTTCCAAAAAAAAAAACAGAAGCTATTATTATTTGAAGCTCCAAGCTGAACAGATTAAATGCACAACTTACCAGATGATTCTCTATATATTTCCCAATGCATGTGTTTTTTTTTTCACCATAGTTTCAGTCACTGCTTTATTTTTTCATATAAATTGCACGGCACGGCGGTATAACACTATGTTCTGCTACCTTGGCCAAAGAGAAATGTGTTCCATGTTACTGCATGCTTGGCCTAACCTTGTGTCAGTGGTGAAAATAACCAATAGGCTGCAGACTAGCATTTATCAAGTACCAGGGTGACATATTTTGGTATACCACTATGACTAATGGCCAGTCCTTCCCTGATTCACAGGCACATAATATTACAGAACAGACAGTGAACTGCTTGCACACTGCTCTTTTATCTATTATTTGTTAGAGTGGCGCTCCTTCTGTTATTACTAGCAACAACCCCACTTTGCGTTCTTACGCATCAACTACTATAATAACAGTTTACAAACCCAATTTTTTCTCTCATTCCTCAGATTTTAAAGGGACAACATATGTTAGGCACTGGTTGTCCAAAATGGGAACTGTCCCTAGAAAACTGGGACATCTGGTCAGGTCACAGTCCTTAAGAAATTGTTTTGAAATTCATGTTTCAACATTTTTTTACCTGTACTTTTGCGTTAATTATGCAATTACACCGGCAACTACCTGCAGGTCAGTCATCGGCCCTTTTGATGGAATAGTCTAGGGCAGGGGTCTTCAACGTTTTGCAGGCCAAGGACCCCCAAACGGATGTCGAGATGGAGCGGGGACCCCTAATTATATATATTGTATGAAATTGTGTCCTATAGTCAGTCTATTACAGATGGAGTAATGTAACGAAAGTAATTTCGCCCTGGGATTATTAAAGTATTTCTGAATCTGATTCCTCATTGATGGGACAGATGTTGTGAAGGAAACGGTGCCCAGTTTAAAAGAGCTCCTGTTTATCGCTGAATGTGTGCATTGATGACTGAAAGACATCTTCTGCCTCCATTTATCTGTTTACTACAGTGTGTTGAATTCGTGTTAATGTGTATTTAAGACAATTCAATTAGGGGCAATAATTGCAGGGCAGAATATAAAAAAAACAAAATTGTAATCAACCAAAACTTTCGCGACCCCCATGCTGTACTTCCGCGGACCCCTTAGGGGTCGCGGACCTCCTGTTGAAAACCTCAGATGTAGGGTGGTGATGACAAGGCAAGTTAATGTTGGAACCCTTCTAGGGTTGACATCAATACAGGAAAAGGACCAAAGTCAAGCTTTTTGGAAGACGAGCTCTTGTAGGCTTTTGTATTTCGAATAATGAGCCCCACACGAAAAAATTCTAAAGGACTCTAAAACTGGATTCTGCAGCAGGTTCCAACTGAAACCCAATGTAACACATATTTTAACATGAAAATGTCAGATTTCGGGCTGATGACTTCTTTAAAGGCAAAAAGCCTGACTGACAAAAAAAGAATTACATAGGTATGTTACTGCAAAAAGGAAAAGGCATTTCACTAACCTGACAGCCAATTCCTGTCTTATATAGATGGCCTCAAAGTTTCCTTTTTTTTATGTGAATATTCTTTTATTTCATTTTAATGTGATCAAAAATATATTTCATTATGACATTTTTTTGCATTTCTTTTCTTGTTTTTTTCTTATCTTTATGATGCCTATTTTCACTGATTGCTATTTTGATCTCCTCTTGGGTGAGTTGAATCTCAAGAAATAAAGAAGCTAATTACTCCAGATCAAAACAAAATACCTTTGAGCCAACCACTGCTGATAAATATTTAAAATTGGATTCCCTTAATTTACTTACAGTAAGCTATAAAGAAAGAACCTCAATAAATAAATTGTCAGAGCAGGAAAAAATGTGGTTGGTTAGAATGATGTATGTTAAGTAAATGTTTTGTGATTGTTCTGTGATGAAAAAGTCTCATGAAATGACCAAAACTGAGGAAGTACAGACTAGTCAAGTCGATAAAAACAAAGGAACTAAGAATTAAGCTAAATCCCAAAATAAAGGTAAAGTTGAATTTAAAGGAATAGTGGAGGATGTCTTTTTTCCTGGTCGATCATCAGAATTACTGATCCTCCTAATTGTCAATCATCCTAGTGATATGTTTACGTAAGGCCGTCCTACGTGCTAGTCCCCATTTTCACTTATGGTGGTTAGTCTGACATAGTGGAACAACTGCAAATCCGCTTTTGGAAAATAAGCTTGTATGACCAATGCAAGAAGTAACTTTTAAACAGTGTCCACAAGGAGAAATGGGTTCATGCATGCTCTCGCACACGTTAAATAGGCGTTCCCTCACAGGAGCTGTTCAGGGTTGTGCATGTGCATTTTTTTTTTAAGTGGAGAGGACGGTTCTTTTCAAAAGAAAAGATCATCCACTATACATTTAAGACAAGTTTCTACCTTATATTAGAGGTGAAAAAGTGTACTACTACACATACTTGGAATACAAGTTTATTACTTTGTAAGATTTTGAGTTTTTATTTTCCCTTTATTTTTTTTTGTTATTGTCGACAGTTGAGATTTTTTAAAGCTTAAGTGGCAAAACACCCACTTTTGATGATACAGCTAATTTTTATAAACGAAAGACCCAACCTCACTAGGTAACATGGACTTTAGAATTTAATGAAAGCAAAAGTTTAAAAAGCTTATCTTGTTGCACAGTCCGTTGTAATTTTTCTTTTGCTATGCCACTGCTCTTGTTGGTACTATTGCAGCTTTTAAACATTGACCTACCTTTCACATTTTGCAAAGAAAATACATTATGAAATTAACGCTTATTTATCAAAAACTGTAATTGGTATTTTTAAGAAGGATGGACATGACAGTCCTTCATTGTCTCCATCTTAGTTTTTTTTTTTATGCATCAGTGCACCTTTAGACTGTAGTGTTTTTTCTGCATGTTATTTTCCTTTTATCCACCTTTCATTTATGAATATATAAACTTTTTTTTTTCTCGCAAGCAGTGATGATTTACCCTTACAAGACATGATTAAATTGGCTTACATATTTTCTAAAATAATGTAGTCCCGTCTGGTGGGATTGCAGGGATTTGCATGTATCACTGACAGAATTGCAATTCACACCTAGCTCAGTCACACACTCTTCAAAACATTCCCCAAAGATCTTTGGAATTATAGTGGGGCAAAATGAGATGGCATGGTGAGGATTGTGCATCAATAGGTGTGGAGTTGGTTGATGTTTGCAAAATGCAATGTGGTCCTGGGGATACCTCATACTTTTGTTAAGCTTGAGATAAAAAAAAAAAACATGTTTTGTGTGCAGTGCAGGGCATTTTAAAATGATAAAATTAACTTAACAACATTCAAAATCTTGTAAAATGCCTTAGATTTGTTTCTTTGCAGTTGTTCATGTCATGTTCTGAACAGACAGAGTTCGTTAAAAAGGTCACGTACTGATTAAAGAATCCATAAACAAATGTTTTCTTTAGAATTGGACCTTTTTTTTTCTTTCACAAAAACTGTTTTCAGAGGCAAAACCTGCAAGAACAAGCCTAGTACAGGGAATTTCTGTCTTTCTGCACACCCTGAAACCTCGCCATTGTTTCCCGTCAAAGCTTGAAATGTTTTGAAGTACTTGAGGTTTCTCTAAGGAAATAGGGATGGGCACATTTTAAAGCAATCTCTCTGCATCACAGGATGGGGGAAGGAGAGAAGACTTAAAACCTCCTTCTCAAAGTCAATGAAATAAAATAGACAATCAAGGTTTTCTGAAATCAAATAACTGGAATCTAAACCTTGGCTTAATGTGAGCTAGCAAGAACAGGAGCTAACAAGAACAGGACAAACACCTCCTTTTAATGTTTTATTTTAATGTTTAGTTGAAATATTACTTTTTCTTTCTATTACTTTTTTTTCTATTTTATGCTAATCTTTTTTTTTCGATATCTTCCTTGGATGATTTTCTAACTAGTACAGTCTGGTTGAGTGATTAATTATAATCTCAGACAAACTCATTATCTAACATCTGATGATTGACACTTCAGATCCCCAAAACAGAAGATAAAAGTAAAGATGTCTTTACTTTACCACATAATGATCTCACCTTGTGTCTCTTTTGCATATATGTGTTGACTTAAAAAAATAAAATTAAGTCCTGGCAATGCACCCTTATCCATTCCAGGTTATTAAGTGAGCCACCTTAAAAAGGCTTAAAAGGCTTTATTAGCTTTTTAGCTATAAATTTAATTTGTTTAACTATTTAATATTTAAGCCAGCCTTAATATTGCTTTAACTTAGGTAATGGATTTATGTTTTGGTCTGCATGATTTAAGGAATGTACACTGGTTTTGTTTTTCTACCACTTTGTTGATGTCATCTTGGTCGTTTGAGGTAGACTGCAGGATCCTGCCTTTCTGCGGAGCCAGGCAGGCGTGGGGTTTGTGTACGTAGGCCGACCGCTCTGTCATGTCTCTTTCATCGCCAGCCAGGCTTGGCCAATAAGGAGATAAGAAGACAATGACTAGGAGAGTGAGCAGGGGCAAGGTGTAACCACAGCCCCCGGGTCTCCTCCCTGCTGAGTACTTCAAATCCTCATTAGGATTTTCAGCAAAGGAAGAAGGGATTTTCAGGATTAGGGCTTTGTCACAGCTGGCTCCAGGTCGGTGTTTGTCATGCAAGAGCATGGCAGAACTCTGACATATAGCAATCCCCCCCTCCCTCCAACTAAACACAGACACTACATTCACCTGGCTCCTGAGGCTGTCAACAAATGCTCCACTAACTTAAAATGAAAGATGCTTTCAATTGTTAAAATGTTGCCTTAGCTAAAAGTTTTCAGCTACTTTCTAGTAGCTTTAGGTGTCTGTTTGCTCAAGCTGTTGCATCATTTCTTTGTTTTGTTTTTTTATACAGAGACAACCTTGGAAAACAGATTTTGTTTGCTGTTTAGGTAAATAATCCATAACTTCTCTGAACGTCAGCAATGATTATGAGGTTTTTACATTTTTTTTAAGACACTGCTATATTTTAACCTTTCCTTTTGTATTCTCTTTATTTTGAAGGTACCTAGTAAATTATATTTATAAAAACTTTTGACTTATCTGTGCTTGTATTTTTAAAACTTCATATGTAGAGTGGTTTTATTCTAAAAGGAATTTATTGATTTTTGTAAAGCTTTGACCTGTCAATACTGATTTTAAAGGTAATAGAGTCAATATCAATTTTTCTGCCAAAGCTAATAATTTGTAGAATGCAGATTAAATTACAGCCTTTCTGATGATTGGATTTCTTATTTATATTGGAAGTATACATTAGGCAGTAAAGGATAACTAATAAAATAAATCCCTGCATGACACTCCATTTTAACCCACATTTACAATAGAAATGTATAACATTAACTATTTAATTTTATTTAAAGCATAAAATCAGCATTTATTTCGTATCTACAATATTTATTTTCGTCCGTTTTTTGATACTTAGAAACTGGTATGAAGAGTGTAAAAAAATTGAAGTATTGACAGTCACTGTCTAAAATCAGAGAGTCAGTTGTACCCATGATGGATTGCTGATAATTTTCTTTCAGTCCATTTAGTAAAATCAGGATTTTATTCCGATCCTAACTAGTTGGTTAATAAATGTAAAGGCGAATGTTTGCTAAAAACATTGGTATTTATAAAAATAAATAAATAAAAGCAGACTCAGTCTTGAAAAACACCCCCAATGCATTAATAGTATGTTTTTAGAAAAAAAAAAAAGGTTTCTCAAGTTCCAGTTTGGTCATTCTGATGTTTATAGAATAATAGTGGAAGCTCTAGAAGCAACTACCTTCCAATTAGCCAAGCTGTTGTTTAGCTGCACTTGATTTTTGAACTAAGAAAAATGATCACAATAAAAGTCATATCCTGAGCTCATTTAACCTTATCCCATTACTTTTCAGGGGGCCATTTGACTTCCGTTCTTCTAAAATGAAGAATTATTCAGTTATGAGCCGTTTGATAGAAAAGTGATCATATTGCTTGAGTACAAAGCATCCCTGTTCAATACAGCAGGGAGTTTCATGTGGTTCCCATGAGTTCTTTGCCAGGTGGGATCTTTGGCACCCTAGATTAGACATCTAATCGCATGTCCCTATCTGCCCTGTACTTTACAGTCACAGTTTATCTCACTTTGATTCTTATCCATTTAGTCAGAGACATGGCTTATGTTAAAACTGGCCTTGGTATTTGCTGCTTGGTTTTTGGCTGGCTGGCTGCAGGATTTACTGTTAAATGTTCTGACACCTGAGGCAAGTAAATAGCTGTGTGTTGAAAAAGATACCAAAAACCATCCCCATGATAGTGCTAAGATTAAATGGTGGTTATGCTTTAATTTTCTCATGTTTTTGTGTTGGATGAGTTTGATGTACACATCAAGGGCTAGAGACAGAAAGGGCCTATAGAGAGAATTTTTTGATTGACTGTAGATATTCTTTCAAGTGGGAACCAGCATTCACACCCTGCACCTGACAAATGCAGCAGCTGAATGTGTAAATGCAGGTTTGCATTATGTCCGCTGTGGTTGCAATGTGGAATGCTATAGTTATTAATCTGTAGGGCTCAGGTCACATGAGATAGCAGTTTCTGTCTTGCTTGCGAGTGATTTAGATTGGAAAATTTTAGGCCATTATGTTAAGCCTTTCTAATATAATTTCACTTGGTACACCATAACCCCGATTTCCTCTGCAAGAGAAATTACATCAATTTAACAATGAGGACATTTTTTGGTCCTGCTCCTCTTTTGGATTTCAACAGGAAAGCAGCAGAGTGACACAATCATTGAAGTGGTCTTGAACTGCTTTTTAGTGAACCGTGCATTTTCCCCAACAGCTGAAAAATCTCAAACAAACAAAAGCATTTTTTTTAAGGGGTAGACAATTAAATTTCCATTGTTAGGACAGTGCTGAATAGCATCCGTGATGGTGCTAGAATAGTTTGGATGGCATGCTAGAAAAACCTACTGCGGGACATGTAATGACAGAATGCATTAAGAGAACATGATATACTCAAAGGCTTGTGATTTCACAGATTTTACAGCTGACTCTCAGGGGTCGGTCGTAAGATATCCTTTCTTGCCCTTAGTGGAATCCTTTTTGTCCTCTTGCTTTCATTCTTGATTTAGTACAGCTGTAAATTCTGAGAAGGGTCTTGTAAACGAGGGTTGGTGAAACTACAGTCATAAATAAAAGGGATTTAGAGGCCGGACCCTTTTCAAGTAACTCTAAATTCACATTTATGTGGCTTGTTAACTTATAGTGTTTAACTGGTCAACTTGATATTTTTCCTTGTTTGTTTTTGTTTTTTTTAGACATTTCCTTCCGGACTAAAGTCTTAATTTAAATTCAGACTCAGTAAACCAGCCAAGTTTATCCTGATGGTTTGTAATTTTAGTTAGTACTTTTTTCCTTTTGCTCAATTTTGGGGGTCCAATTCAGCTCACTTAAGTTCTGGCATATTGATTTAAAGTTAACATTTATCAGTTCAAGCTGTTAGTGCTCTGGTACTTTACCTTGACCTGATGTGATTCAGCCTTTGACCTTGTGACTTATAGTGCTTTTTTAAGTCGGGGCTTTGGGTCTGTTCGTACTCTAGTGAGGCATTGAAATTTAATGCCTCTCTGTTAATGTTATGATTTTATTCTCGTAATATTAATTTTATTTTCGTAATATTAATACTTTATTCTCATAATGTTATGACTTTATTCTCGTAATATTACAACTTTATTTTCGTAATATTACAACTGTATTCTCATAATGTTACAACGTTATTCTCAAAATCTTTAGCATGGTCCTAATACTCAATTGTAATATATAATATATGATTTTTAATTTTTATAAAAAAGTGGGACAAATGAAAGTACCTTGCCCATGAATAGTGCACCAACCAACAGGTGCAGAAGTCTGACTGAACATTTCCTGAACTTAACAGAAAACTGCTGATTTCAGTGATTGCCTCAAAGTGTTGCTCAACAAAGTCTTTGTATGGGAGCTCGATTAGGCTTGTTTTATTAATTAATATATACACATATATGTATATATAAAAATATTCAAAATCAATGTAGTGATTTATACACATATATATGTATATACTGTATTTGTGTGTGTGTTGTGGTTAGTTAGAAAAGAAATTGTGTAGGCTGGTCCACCTTTCAACCTGACCATTTTGGTGTGTGTGTGTGTGTGTGTGTGTATGTGTGTGTGTGTGTTTGTGTGTGTGTGTGTGTGTTTGTGTGTGTGGAAAAAGTTGAATATCATTTGTCTAAACTATAGGACTGGAATAGCAGAATATTTATTGAAATAGTTTTGTACCTGCAAAATTTTAAACCATTAATTAGCTTGATTTTGGTCTGGCTTGTAGATACAGCTACACAGAGGCCCCACCTTTTTTTTTAATATTTTCCCTTAGACACAAAACCATCCACCTTAAAATTTCCACATTAAACAGAAAAGTCAGCTACCAATAGTTTACGCTGGTGACTTTCAGAGTTTTTCTAGAAACTTTTAAAATTACAAAGAATACATAGGCTGACATGGTTCTTAGTAGATTACTCCAAACTGACAGATCCTATTAGGCTGCTGCTTTCCTTTAATTTTCTGTAAGTCATGTATGTGTTGGGAGTTATGAAGATAATGCCAAATTAAACAATTATAGAATGCAAAGCAAGCCTAAATCTCTGAAAAAAAATCTAGAAAACACTAATACTGTCATAACTTTTATTTCAGTCCCTGTTAGATTAAATAATTCCAGTCAACATCTTTAATACTGATTTATTGCTGTTTTAAAAATCTATCAAAGAAGAATGAAAGAGTGCTTTGAATTTATAATTTGTCTATTTTTTCTTTAATAGTATTCAATGAAATGGTGCCAACTAACGATCTGGTGAACCTGGAAAGCAGCAAGTCTTTGTGGTTATAGAAATTCAGCCAGCCTTGTCATCAGGGAATGACTACCCTGTTGGTCAGGGAATTTAAATGCCAGGTAGAGGTCAGTTGAAGCACTGGCTGTATTATGTGGCACAAATGCATACACATGAGAGCAGAGTCTTGAGGTAGAGGAACCACTGCCAATGGCTTGTTAGAAAAGTCTATTGTGAGAATGCAAACTAACCCGACACGACCCTGTTGTAATGTATTCCCATTGGTAGACCCTTTATAGATGGTGCTTCTTTATTGAACTGTACTGTATCAAGCAGTTCATTGGAGCAAAGCAAGAAGTTTCTCACTCCACTGTGAAGCTGTGGAAATTCTTAAGACCAGGGTCGTCACATACTAAGCAAACTCAGCCTGTTAAGTTCCACAAAGCATTCAGATATTTAAACTTGTATCACTCGTCATCTGAAATATTGACTGACCTACATCAATTCTCTTTTAGTGATCCAAAGGATTAATCCAAACGATCGTATTACCGTCTACTCATTTTAATTGAATTAGAGGGCAAACATTCTCTTCTCCAGACTCTGATTTCTTTGTGAATATAGTTTGTTTACATATTTAAATGTCTAAAATATCATAAATTTCTGCTCAACACCACACAAACGGAATGAGCAAAAAAGCCTTGACCTTATCTTATCAATTGTATAATGTCTGGTAAAATAATATTAAAATTTACCATTGACAATTTTTCAGGGTCTGTGAGAAAAAATGTATTGCTTTGCAATCACTGCAGCCATTTCATTACCAGAATATGTCCTTCCTTTTTTTGTGACCTAAAAAGCCCTCCCTCGTTTTTTTCCCTCTCTTTCACTCCCACTGCACACCCTGCCTGGCCTCGGGGCCATCCGATATTAGACAGTGAGATGACACTCTGTGCTTGTGTGAGTGCAGCCAGCTAACATGTGCAGATGATGTGTAGTCAATAATGCATTATGAAAAAAAAAGGGATTTATGACCTTGATGAGCCCCATAAAGCTTAATTAGGCCTAAAGGTTGATTTACATGCAAGTGTACATGGAATTTGATGAGGCTGTGTTTTCCTGCAGGTGCAGTACATTCTCATTTATGGAGGCTGCAAACTTAAAGCTATGCATTTGATCAAATTCTAATGGAATGGCGGGGCATGAACCTTTTTGGTTTCTAGTATTTCCACATGTCCTATTTTATCTAAGCACAATTAGATTAAGTGCTACATGATCATATTTCTTTTCATTGCAATTGTGGCTAGGATTATGTCTGTACACGCACTCGTTTTGGGCTAAGAGGAATAAACAACAAAAGAGAAAGTATTTCATGTAACTCCCTGTTTAAAGTGGGTAAACAAAATGGTGAGGAAATAAAATCGTTCTTGACATCTATTCAGAGAGAAATGGCAAGATCTTTTTCAGTCATGAAAAAACTATACCTATATCAAAGATGCTCCTGATAGCCCCCCTGCTGTTGCTATGGAAGTAGCAGAGATGTAAATGAATTGGAGTCAACTTGATGGTGGAGAATACAAATGAGGATTGAATGCTTTTTTTTCTTCTCTTACTCTTTTTTTCTTCATCTTCTTCTTTAACTTCTTCTTTGATTTCTCCATTGTTTCTTTTCTTGACATCTTTTTTGTTGTCATATCTCGCCATGTTTAAACGTAAAATGTTAACACCGTTCAACATCTTTTGGTATATTATAGTATGATATGAGAAGTAATTAAAACAACATATAAATTAGCTTGCCTTTTGATCTAGTCATAAAGGCCACCATACTTTATGCAAATTTATTTTCATTCTGTTCTCAGGACTGGATGCAATGCAGAGGAAATGGAGTAAAACTGAAGTAAAAATAGAAAACAAAAATCTAATTTGGGTAATCATATCTTAAATAAATGTTATAAGTCACTGGGATATTAGGTTCAGAGCAACCTTAGACTTAAATTATTTCAATTTTACAAACAAATAAAGGTTTTTAAAAATTACAAACTATGTTTTCTTTAGATTTCAGTATAGAACAATTTGGTCCAGTTCAGACAGGTTCATCTAACATTGTTTTCATGCTTGCTATGATCAATAAAAAAATTATAGTGTATTCTAATACTTATAGTACCTAAAGTTTTACCTCTAAGATGCAGTTCAGAGTTGTTTGGAATTGGGAAACAGCCCTTAAAAGCAGATGCCAGCTTTAATGCCTAACTGTTAGGCCGCAGTGTTTTTTTTTTTATTAAATTTTTTGTTTTACTGTTGGTTATTTTGTTTCTCAGAAAATGGTGCCACATGTCTGATGTAGAATTGATTAGGACTTTGTCAATGTTTATGTAACTAAGTTTGGTCAGTTAACCAGAAGAGTTGTCGATATTGGTATACTCCATTACAATACAGGATAAAAACAGGATGACTTCTTTCCTCTCCACCTCAAAATAGGAGTTTAAAATTTGGATATGGGGTGTCAAGCACGCAGCACTCACCCACATATCTAGGTCACAGTGCTGTCAGTTTAGTGCCTGAGACCCCGTTGCAACTGTATTTTTGGGAAGATTTACCCCCAATACATTTTTTCATAGACTTTTGGAGAGGCTAACATGAAAATGTATGATTTTTCAGTTTTAAAAACTAACAGAAAAAGCTGATGTTAGCCTCTGCCCCATGTATGTGGATGTATGTATATGTGTGTGTATGTGTATATATATATATATNTGTGTGTGTGTGTGTGTTCCTAATTAGAACATTTAGCTGTAATTTGAGAGCATTCACATTCAAATTGGGGCAAGGGTTTTGGAATTCCAGCTCTTTAATACTTGTTCACCTCTCAAGGGACCAAAAGAAATTTACCTCATAAGGCTGCAAAAAAAATAACAAGGTCGCATGGGCTCTTACCTTGTTAACCTGCAATCGTTTAAGCAGTTAAAAGGTCCAGAGTTGATTCCAGGTTTGGGGTTTGCAATTTCAAGCTATTGCTGTGAACACACAACATGCAATCCAAGCAGCTCTCAATGAAGGTGAAAAAGACCATCATGAGGGTGAAAAAAAAGAAGAATTCATCGGTGAGATAGCAGAAATGTTAGGCATCAACAATTTGGTACATTTTCAGAAAAAAAAAGAGTGCACTTAGGAACTCAAAAAGACATAGATGTGTTTTCCCTAATTTAAAACGAATTAGAATGTTATATAAAAAATATAAAAATATTTTTTAATAATAATAACTAAAAATGCTATATTTTTGTTTATTTCTTCTTGCATATTTCCCTTAGAGCATTCCAAACAACTTTACATTTATATATTGTATATGTATATTGTTTATTATATGTGTTTTGCGACCTTTAGAATAGCCAGCAGCTAGAAAGCGCTTCATAAGTGTCAACAATACAAACACTTGGTAATTTTAACTGAAATTACAGGTGATATATAAGTAGGATATTCGGCACTGTTTTGGAGAATAATAATTACATCACATGCCTTATAATTTAAAAGGCTGCATATTTGTTTTCTACATTAGGCAAGCCTGGCAAAAACATGTCTTCCCGCAACAGACTTATTTGAATTGCAGGAACTCTTAAATCACAAGAAAATATGCCAGATATGCCAGTCCAGTGGTGTAATTCATATCTTACAATGGCCTCTCAGAGTGAGCCACCTCATATCCTACTGTTTGCTGGATATATGAAATATTTGTTTCGCTTCCTCCCCTGGAAAGATTTGACTTCTTAAGAATCCATGTTGTTGGAAGGGATATCTCTGGATTATAGAATCAGCCCTGTGGGAAGGGCCTTGAAATAAAGGTTTCTTTTCCTTTTCAGACCCATTTATATGTTCCATAGATTTTGTGGTGTGCACTTGGTGGGGTAAAATAGGATGACTCAAGCTGCGTTCCCCGTGGCTTCAAGGTAGAACTATAGGTCACACTTTTCTTTCACCCAGTGTCCCTCCACTGAGCTTGCTTGTCAAGTCAGGAGAGCAGAATAATGGCAGGCCGAAAAGAGACGCAAGCTCATTTACAAGCAGCTGGTTAGCTCTCGTCAGAGCAGCGAGGAAAATCAAAGGGCCCGGTTAACAGTAGACGACAAGCATCAGGAGCGTCCCTGTCACACTTCTCATTGGCTCTCAACAGAAATTATCTGGTTTCACATCAAAATAATGCAGGGACCCCTTTTTTGTTTGGGGCACAATGATAAGCTTTGGCGGCTGAATGGGTCTTTTGACCGGTCTCTGCTTTGCTTCCAGGCTAACTGTGAAAGAATTTTTAACTCAACTTACAAAGATTTATTTTAATGAAAACCTGAAGGGAAGAAGGCTAGGTAGAAAGTAGAAAATACATTTTTGCAATATAATGTGTGATTCAGCCTTAGCAGGAATGCAGAAATTATTATTATTTTTTTTTTTTTTTACTTTACAGTGATTGATACTGAAGTGATCTATTTAAGAAGCTGCTCCTATTGCACATAGATTTTCCTTATATCGTTAGTATTTACATGTGCTTCCCTTTGGGGTTGATTATGCCTTGTCTGGCCCAATGGTAGGAAAAGATTATCTTAATGACTCCTCATTTCAGTGAAATAAAAAGACATTCTGATCATTACCTCTGCTTCAGTGACATTCATATCATACCAGATGGTCACTTTCAAATTGATTTGGCTCATTGGTGAAAAAAAAAATGATTTAATTCATTGCAACACCAAAGAGACACTGCATAATTGGATTCAGCCTACAAATGGGAGGGTTTCTCACAGATCTTGCAAATTGTGTGCCTGATGTCATTGCAAAGGTTACATGAAGTAGTAAATATCAGCTTGGGAAGCTTTAAATAGTGTGGTGTCACCAGTGTAATGAAGTGTTGTAACTCACTGAATTAGGGGATCTATGCTAAATAGATGTTGCCTGTTAGCATGTTGCAATGTTTTTTTTCTTTAATAAATAACAAATAAGATAATGTGTAATTTGAAAAAAAAAATCTTGTTTCTTTCTTGACATCAAATATTTAAAAATATAAATATTATTACAAATAAAGAAACCAATTGTTTTTTTGTTTTGTTTTTTTGTGTTAAAAATAAATAAATGGCCATTTTTGGAGAACTTAAAAAAGATAATAATATATAATTTTGTAATTGGCAAAGGTATTCAGTATTTTATTAACTAAGCTATACATAACAACAGATGCAGTACTTGAATGACCTTTCCTCAGCCCTAAAATTGTTTTTTTTACCGTACAAATGGTTACAAAACATATATATATATATGTAAATTGAAACTTTAAAGTGTCTTCAGCATTTGGTGCTTAGCTTTGCTACGTATAAATGTTGCATTGTTAAATGCTAAAGTAGGATAGTAGGAGCAAAAGGGCTTGCAATGGAATGTATTGGGTGTTTCAGATAATGTGGTTTATTCTTACTTTGAATTTTATTCCATGCAATATGAATAATAAATCTGTCTTTGCATTCATTTGGCATACTTTTTTTTTCTTTAACGATTAGTACAGCAGTAGGTCAGTAGCTTTTCCCCCAGCTTAATTTTAGCTTTACACTGGCTCCATCTTATCTGTGCTTTTATCATCTGCATTAGCCTCCAATAGCAGT
This sequence comes from Cyprinodon variegatus, assembly GCF_000732505.1. Classification (NCBI taxonomy): domain Eukaryota; kingdom Metazoa; phylum Chordata; class Actinopteri; order Cyprinodontiformes; family Cyprinodontidae; genus Cyprinodon; species Cyprinodon variegatus. Next base: position 302,496 of record NW_015150940.1, on the reverse strand, counting down.
ACAACTGTAGCAGGATGCACTGATATGATTTGTGGCCTCTCTGTTTATTATCAGACTGAGTCTTCCAGCTGATTAACACGTTCCTGTGCCGATTCCACCACAGAGCTCCTGAGAAGCACATTTGAAAGGGGGAGTTGACCATTAGAAACCTGTCATTGGGCTGTCGGTGACAGTCAAGCTGTTAAAAGCATTGGCTTCTATTGTCTGGAAGGTTTACTATTTCATTGTTGCAGAAACCATAGTTTTACTCACCTTCTTTTCTTGAAAACAGCCTTATAGGGGTAGCTTAGCAAGAACCACCACTCAGCATTACTTTCTTCATTATACTATGATTACAATTTTTAGGTCTCACCATTACTCTTATGCAGTTAATTGTTTTAAATTGGTTATGAAATAATATATATGCACAAAACAAACACAGCAATTCTACCAATACTTGATTACTAAATTTGACTGTTGCACAATATGCTCTCCAGTACTACATTTACTTTTTGTGTTAGGATTTTAAATTATCAAGAACTTTTTCCAAAGAAACAGTCTTGCAGCTGATCGTTCAGCTTTCAATTACTGATGTTGTTTACTGCTTCAATATGGAAGGTAAATAATTTTCATATAGTGTCTTCCCTTAATAATTATGCAAATGATCTCATAAGCAAAATAATGATTACTTTTCTGCCTCATTTGAATAATGAAATTATGCAGTTAGGTGAAACGGTAAGCACCGGATTTGTGTATGTTAGATTAATTGCGATCATATTATTGTGTTGTAATTGCAATGCGTGATCAATGGTGTATTGGTTCATCTTAATACCTGCATAAAAAACAGAAAAATACTTTTTTTCTTTTTTTTTTTAAGTAGCCACCCGGACTTTTTCTATGATACCATATTGATGAGTCTTTGTCACTCACACCCCTTGAACTTAAATACCATCTGACAGCAGGGTAAAAAAAATAGTTCAGCCTGGGGTCTCTAATCAATACAGAGAGGCTTTCACAAGCTGTTTACAACCCTGTTTTTTTTACCATGATGCATGGATTGAGATGGTTAATCTACTGCATTTTAGAGGACAGAAGTTTTATTTGAAACACAACATTTTAGAAAAAAAAAATAGTTGCTGTAGTGTGTGTGCCAGCAGCATTTTAAGAGGCTCTCTTGTCATCTTTAAAAATAAGACTGCATTAACTCTAAATCAGAAAACCAAAAGCTAAGATCTTGAAGGCTTGGTGAGTAATTCAAGCGCTTAAAAAGAGTTCTTGTGATTTGAAACATTAGTCGGGCTGGCTGTGTATTTGCATCTAAGAGATCTTGCGTATGGCCAAAAAAACGGATCAGTTCCAGCTGCAAATTAGGGCTGAACAAGTTTATCTCTCCATCCCAGCAGTATTTAACGCCCACCCTGATGATCCAGTTGAAGTCTTTAGGGTCATTTGAATAGGGCAGGCTTGCCCCGAGTTATTCCCCTTAACTTTGCCAAAGAAGTTTAAGTCAAAGTTTAAAATATAGGTTTTTAAATCTGTTAATTTGTTCTGTTTTTGTCAAAAAATAAAAGATAACATACACAAACACAGCATTGACAAAAAAGCACCCTAAAAGATCCGGTTATTCAGAATGTAATAATTATTGTATTTAGATTTTATTTAAACAACTTTGGAGTCAGGGGATATTTTTTACTTGTTTGTTTTTAGATATTAGTCTAATAACATATAATTACTAGTCTTAAAAATGTCACTTTTATTTAAAACATTTTATTTTAAAAATAAGGGACCAAAATAGCCTAAGCTTTTATTGGACTGCTCATTGCAAAGTCCCTCCCCTAGAGGGGAGACTCTTAAAATCCATGCTGAAAGTCATAGAAACCTTCAGCGCATTTCATATACTCTTATAACACAAGCTGCACTTTATGTAAATACTAGATATGTAGATATGTTATTGTTTATTCTTTTTTTTATCTCCTAAGGATGCTTGTTCTTCATATTTTCCCACAATTGTCTTTAAAGCTGACTTTTACATTTCGAGCTGTTGTCTGAATCTAAGTTAATTTTGAATTTTACTGACATAATGGAAATAAATATTTTTGAAGCATCTCGCATTTGTAACACTGACTTTCTTGTAAAGACAAATTTAACATGTAGTTTACAAAGCAATCTGTGGTATAATGGGCCTGAAAATAATTGTTGTTAGTTATTACAATTACTTTAGATTTATTTGTTCTGACATTGCATAAAGGTTTCTTTTAATCGTTTAGTTTTCTTTCTTTGAAACAACCATTCTCAAGAATTTTTGAAAAAAGAGAATTATTTAAAAGTTTAAAAATAATGGGTATCCCTCCCTATGTATTAAGTAGCATAACCAATTAATCTACATTTAAGCTGATAGATTTCCTCAGTGAGAATGCTGTGCTAGATTGCAATAATATGTGACGAACATTAGGGGTAGGTTAAAAAAATATCGATTAATCAATTGATTGGAATTAAGTTTTTCTCAATTCAAAATAGATCCACAAAACAATTAGTTCCCACAGCCTGTGAGTTTGTTATCAACAGTTTTGTGTGATATGCTTTATACAGTAAAAGGCGGATAACACAAATGCAAAACTGCAGTGATGATACAGTTGCAGTCAGGCAAGTTGGACTAACAGGGATTTCCCTTGTGGGCTATTGGTTCAGACTATGAGGCTCCTGTCGCACTTGAATCACAAACACTTTTTTATAATTACATTAGCTATCTTGCAGGGTTCAGGTTGTTAAGTTTGGAAGTTAATTTTCTTGCAAGGCAAAAAAATTGTATGACTATATATTCTATCCTGTTGCTGATTATTATTATTATTATTATTATTATTATTATTATTTTTATGTAGGCCATATGAGATTAAAAATCATCACATCAGCACTCTAATTATATCTGTTAATTATATCTATTTATAAACGTATATCTTTCACTAAACTGTCAACCCAGCAGTTGGAATTGAGCCAGTCTGTGAGAATCATATGGGCAACTTTTTCCTCTCCTATCTTAACCTGGCATAATTTAGATTGATAACATGTAGAATTCAAATTTAATTACACTTATCAATCTGAGAAGCATCTTGTAGAAAGTGTTCGCAAAGGAGGGACATACAGTACATTTCTTCCAGCTGATTGGGTACCTGCCTTCCAATCAATGTTCGGTTTTTAGTTGCAGTTTGATTTTTTTTTTTGTATGTTTGTTTTACAACTAGCGAAGTTAATCAATAAATCCAATTAACAAATCCAGTTGGGGGGGAAATGCGCAACCGTCTTCCGATCCACATCCTTTGGCTAATTTTTCTACAAGGAATACCCTGTGAATTCCAACTAACATCGGCAAAGCCATGTTTGTTTTGCTTAAGCCTTCCATCTCTGGTTGACGCATTGATGTCATACATGTCATTATATCTCATTGTTCCAAAACATTTCTGTATCAAAGCAAATGCATCTGCTGGCTCCTGGCAAGACGTATTTTCGGGATTTTGTGAATCCACAAATCTCGTGACAGTTCATCTTGCATGCAAGGTAACTCCAATTCTGCCCTGAGTACATATTCACAAAGAGTATTTCTGTGCTAGTGATATACTTCTAGATTTATTTTTGTAAAAAATAATTTCAATTCTCCCCACTTCTTAAAGAAAAGGAAAACAATTTAGCATTATACTTCATTGTTAATTTTGTACTTTTATGTTTTTACTACATATTGATATTTAATACTTAAAAATATTCATATATGCACCGGTATACCTCAATGGTTTTTTTACATTTAGGTATACAAGATACTCTATTAGAATGTGTACTTCTACTTAGAAATAGATTTAACATTTAAATCAATGTTAAATCAAATTTAGGTTGAATTGAATTGTTAGGCTTATATCAACCACTAGCCCTAATAAAAAAAGACTGTCAAGTCATGTTCCTAGCGAGTTGCTTTCATTCTTTTTCACCTTTTTTCAACACCAGGTTCTAATAAATAAACTTACAACAGCAGCTGACCTGGTTTAAACAATGTTCTTTTTTTGCTCTATGCCATTGAACAAACACCTCTGCAGCTTTCACCTGATTTATGCCTAAATGGATCAACAGCCAAAACAGACAGAGAGGTGTGTCTTTATTAGATAATGATGATGATTGGTTGCGAATTGATAAGCCATTTATTAGGGTAAAATTGACTGCCTTTTTTGACCAATGTTGTCTTGCACTGCAAGTAAACTCCTTCTTGTGACTCATCAAAAGAAGGAATAGTCCTTTATGTTTCTAAACTGCATAAATGGATCCTTCCAACTTGTCTATGAGGCAGACAAATTAGAACCTGAGAAGTAGTGAGGGTGTTCTTTATTTTCTTTCGCGACTGAACTAGACCTCATTAGGGAAACGGAGTCTTTAGAAACAACAGCCTTCCACGAAGTTGAAGGTAGATACCCTGTTATATAAGGCCTCAAAGAGGTGACAGAGTCACCACTGGATGCTGGGAAGCTGCTTATTAGTCAAAGAAGTCAACACAGGAGCACCTGGCAGTCTTATTAGGCCCTCTGCCCTTCTTCTTTAATGTTTGACATGTCACAGCGGTAGAAAATAGCTCTTATCAAACACGCATAGCGTTTCATGAAGTTTACCTGCGTGCCTTACTTTTAGTTCTAAAATGACTTTTGGCATTACTCTTATTTGCAGAACAACAACATTGATTTTGTTTCCAGTTTTTCTAGTCCCATCACCTGCCCTTACAGAAACAAACACTTACACACACACATTCATGGATGTTTTTTTTCCCTGCCTCCCAATAGTGCTTTCTTCGATTGTGAGCTCTGTGAAGAGGATTAAATTACACTTATGTTGTCATGGCGGTTGTTTCTTTTTTTCATTCTGTACAGTAAGAAATCAGGATTGAAAGAAAAAGATAAGCCCTTTGGTATAGAACTTAATGTTATGTTTTTACGATGAAATGAAGAATGAAGCAACAGCAGGTTTTTCAAATGAGACTAAAGCACAGAAAGAATTGCTCTTTTTTAAGTTTACACCAGCTTTTTATTTTATTTGAAATACGTTTTTATCCTCTTGGTTGTCTTACTTTTTTTGCGCGTTATCAATATGATTGTACTTACAATGATCGTTGCAAGGGTACCGAGGGCTCCAGACATTAGGTCGACAAACTATACTTTAATGACAATTATTGATTTTTGCTCAGGGCCGGTTAGGGCAAAGGGATGACATAATACCATTAGCTCCCTGGTGCAGTTAAATACTGAAACGTTTACTTGATATGTACCTATAAGTCTTCAAACCCCTGGAAGTCTTTTAGATGGTTTACTTTATAATCACAAAATCCTTTATATTTAATTTTATTTAGTGGTTTAACAAAAAGTAGTTGAAAATTTTTTTTGTGTGTCCATTAAAAAGAAAAAAAAAATCTTTTAAAGCTGACATGGTAATGTATTCAATCAAATTATTCCGATTCCTCTAAATAACTAAACCAAAACCAAATACCTTTGGAAATCTGGTCTTTTTGGAAAAATAACAGGAAGAAAGACATTTTTTTATTATAACTCTTCTTTTTCCACACGTTGTGTGGCAAACGTCTGACTTAACAAGAGGATTCTTCACTCTTTTAAGACCAAATATGAAGAGGCTTAGTCATTTTCTATGCCTATAAAAAACAACAACAATATAGCTTAATCTAAAATTAATAAGCCAATATATGCCAAGCAATTATCCTGATAGTGTTTACTTAATTCTTTTTGAGCCTGCCAATAATTTTTGCACCAGGCCCAATAGGCAGGCTTATACATTTTCGTACAACATCGCTATCTTTTGGCAACACTTATTCAAGCAATCCATTAACTTGGCAGCTTCCAAGGCTTTAGCTCCTACTTCAGTGAACTCCACGCTGAGATTTTTGCTTATTTATTTATTTATTTTTTATTATTTTTTTTTTTTTTTCATGGGGGGTTTTTCACATTTGATCTTTGTTTTCCTCTTTCAGTCTTTTACATGCTCTAACAGGATTTCTGGGACTGAGTTGGCGGTTCTCTTTTCAGCTGAGCAACAATGCTCAACATCTAAAAAATAATACAACCAAACTGTTTGAATATTGATGCAAGTTAGAAAATTCCTATATTGTTAACAATTATATTAGTATATAATGTGATCAGTTGTGAATAATATATTCTTTCTTTTTTTCTCTTGGCTTCCAGCAAGATGCAACTTTAAGTTCATTTAAGTTAAAATGAAAACCCCATTTGTTTAGAACTGCCTTTGGCTGTTGAAGTTAAGTTGTCAACCGAGGTATTATAAGTTTAAGGTTGTGTTCCAACTGTTTTATTTGTTTTACTCATGTCTTTTAGTCTTTATTTTCTTTTATTCTTCTTTCATTTTGCTTCTATTTTATTATCAAACTAATTTAAAGCACTTTAAATTGTCCATGTACTGAATTGTGCTTTAAAATGACATCAATATTATATGTTTGAATTCATAGTACTTAGAGATATTACAATGACATGCATTAATGTATTTTTTTTGCAATATGTTGTGCATCAATAATTTTGACCAAAAGTCAACATCTAAATGTAATTGTGAAACATAAGCAGATCTTGAAAAATGCAGCAGAATTTTTTTCCACTTTAGTTTTATGCACTGCTTTGTGTTGCTTTGTCACATTAAATCCCATAAAAGACATTGAAGATAATGGTTATACCATTAAAATGTGAAAGAATTTCAAAGGAATACTTTTATATATATGTTAGACTGCCGGTGATAGTTTTCTATCTTTATCTCAATTCATGAACAGGTTTTGATCTTTTTAAATTAAATACGGAAATGCATGCATACAGAGACTTCCCTTGTGTATATTCAGCTCTCATGTTTTGAGTTCACATCTTCCTCTGTGGTACTGTTTGTTCTAAGAAAGCTCTTTCTTCCTCTCCTTCAGGGTTTAGCAGAGCTGCCCTTCCGTTTGGCTTAGTGAGGAGAGAGCTGTCTTGTGAGGGTTACCCCATTGATCTTCGGTGTCCAGGGAGCGATGTCATAATGATTGAAAGCGCCAACTATGGCCGAACAGATGACAAGATTTGCGACGCCGACCCCTTCCAAATGGAGAACATCAACTGCTATCTTCCAGATGCCTACAAGATCATGTCACAAAGGTAAAACTATGCACGTGTCTGTGCAGTGTCAAAACAACCATTCCAAGGTGAAGTGCCTGCCTAAGTTTTAGGCCCCTTAGAATGTAAGTGAAATGGCACAGTAATAGTTCTGGACCCCTGCCAGCTATTTCAATTTGTCGAGCTGCCATTGTTGAAATACATTTTTCCTTTGTTTCAAAATAATATTCCTGACTTTAGAGTAGTTTCTCAACAAAGATTATGGCATGAGCTGTAAGGAGCCGCTTTAGTCCACTGAAAGAAGCTAAAATAAATAAGTGTTCTTTGAAAAAAGACAGCAGCTGTCATTATCAATGACCCACATTCCATTACTGTTAACACCAATAAGAGGCACCTAAACCTGATGAATTAGAAGTGTCATTAAACCTTAGGAAGGCGAAGGAGAAAGGACAGAGTCAAAAAAGTAAACTAAAATACAACAACAAACAGACTCAAGCAGTACATAAATAATCAAAATCTCAGAGGAGACAGAAGTTTAAAAATAAGCAAAGCAAATGAACTTGTTCTTCTTTAGATCAAAGGGCTTAATTAATACGGCTCGGTGCAAAATCTCATTTGGCTTGGAGGAGGTCATTTCTGTCTATTGTAATTACTGCTTAGGTGTATATAAAACTGTAAATTTGCTATCTAGATTTTGTGTACCTACATTAGTCTGTGTTTGCTTTATTTTACCCTGTTAATAGGGTTGAGCTGCTTGCCTTTGGTAATATTAATTTATTTTGTGTCTGAGTAGGAGTTATTTTGCTCGAAAGGAAAGTGGTAATGGAAACATGCAGATACACACACATAAAGTGCTGTGTGATACTTTGCTGCCAACAATGAAGTACCTACTCTGTATAGAAATAATTTTTAAAGTAATAGCTCACAATAATATTATATTTGTAGCACTGTGTTATCTAAGCTGATTCTTTGACTATGACTATACATAGAGAAAACTTAAAATTATTGGTACAACTCAAACCTTTATTTCAATTTGTCAAATTACAGCCTCAATCCTAACTGCATATTGTTAGGTATTATATGTTATTGTGCAACACAAAATAATCCAAAAAAGTCCATACTTTTTCCTAAAGTTTACAAAACTGATGACCTTAAATGAAAGGCAATCCGACAAACTTGTTCCAAACATCTCTGTATCACATAGAACAAGTTCAATAATATCGCACCTGAAGACAAAAACATATGGAAAAACTGCAAACCATGACAATGCGTGCCTATGGTCGTCCACATAAACTCAAAAGCAAGTTTAGTATAAATCAGAGCCGTCATAAGAGGCCGATGGTTACAGTGAAGTGGCTGCAAAGCTGACACAATCTAAATACCCCTAAAAAAACTGTTAATAGTGTAATCCATGACTAAGGTGTTTATGGAGGAGTAGCAAGAAGAAAGCCATTGTTGAGAGATATATTTATAAGAGGTCCTGTTTGCTACAACTCATGTAGGAGACACAGGTGTCATAGTCAGATCCTTTTATTTTTTCCCCTATAAACAAGTTATGCTATATATGCTTAGAGATTATGGCACAACCTCTGAATTGGCCACAAGCACTGTTTAGCATGGTTGTGACAGCAGCTTGTTATGAATAACTTGGAGTGTATGTATTTAATATAGGGCTGCAACTAACGATTATTTTGAAAATCGATGAATCGGCCGATTATTTTTTCGATTAATCGATGAATCGGACACAAAATATTTTTTTTATATATTAACCTCTTTATTCCAAAATAAACATTTTAGACAGAACAAACAAGCACACAAGTACAGGTTGCTCATTAACTGTNCGATTTTTATCGATTTTATCGATTCGTTGTTGCAGCCCTAATTTAATACACATCTTGTCAGTCTATGAAAGCTCAGACTCTCCGGTCCAAAACTGGCAAGACCAATTACAGCATGGAAGGCAGGAGTTTAAGCTTGCTCAAGAATTACCCATACTGCAACAGCGCTTTTTTTAAAATCATGATAGTAAAGATTATAGCTGCACTGGAGCTACGTTTTAATGATGCCCTTCATTATTTCGCAGATGAACTTAGTATATCTTTAAAATTTCAACAACTGACTGCTGCTTTGAAAACATCTCTTTGCAACATCTGTAGTTGTCCAATTGGTTCTTACCATTTTCTGCTGACTCCAGTCTGTCTTGCCCTGGTCCCGCCTTTGAAATCGGGCTCTACTCTCTACTTTCCAGATTGATATGTGCTGTGTATGCTTCATGTTCTGCAGAAGTTTAAACCTCATGATCCAAAGTTTAAAAAAAAAAAGCCGTATCCTGTATTTGCAGTAAAATGGGATTATTTGAGTATTGCTTGTAATGGGCAGAATAAATATGTACAGTTCACTTGTCAGATTCTGCTTTGAGGAAACATTTTCCTTCATATCTTCAATTATGTGTAACATATGCAATTTTTTGCATTTAAAACTGAAACAAAAACTGCTACATATCTAAGTTTATTATCACTTGACAGAAGCGGAATCAAAATCATGTGCGTTTGGAGTGAATCAGGTCTGATTTGAAGTTTACATTTAATTATTTAGAGTTTTAACTACTTTATTCTGTGTTCTGTGTCTTATTTTTGTAGATTTCACTTTTTTTTGTAATGCTGGAATAAATACACTCACGGTTTTGTGGTAACACCATAGGAAAGCTTTGTTCTCCTTCCCTCCATAGAAGCGTCACAAGGATTATTGTCACTTAATCTACTTACTGTAATGAAATTCAGATATCTGAATAATTTGATATTGCTCTTAAATCATATAGGAAAATGATGAATAAAATACCATATTCTCGACGTAGCGTTATTACGAATGAGTTATTAACACATACGTTCATGCGAATATAGTTTCTGGAAAGCAGAAGGACATATTTCACATCCTGCATAGTAGTGCAGCACACTACTCTAAGCACATTCATAATTATTTTCCACTGGCTGCAATTAATTATACAGCAGTCAGATTATTAATGGGGCAAAGACAGAAAGTGGGAAATCTTGTGATAAGCAGCCATAATGCTGCATCAAAGTTGACCAAATTAAGAAACAAAAACTTCTAAATGTACATATAGACCAGACACTTTAAAAACATGCAGAGAAGTATATTTTAACCTAGATGAAAATCAATGATGATGCAAAGTCCTAAACATGGGGCTTTAAACATGTTAAAGTTCCACCAGAAGTACTTGCATCACGTGAGACATAATACATGAAACCAGTTGTCACATAGGGATACCGCTGGAGCCAAAGTGCACAGGATGGAATGACATATGACTGCCACAGAGAGAGATATTGCCTGGTATGAGACTGTCAGCAACTCTGGCAGGCCACCTTGGGAAATAAAAAAAAATGAAATAAAGGAGTAGAGGCCTTGTATTCAGGGGGGTTATTGTCACGTCCTATTTGATGAAGTCAGATAGCTGACTCGCATTGTCTGTCTTGAAAGGCTGCAGTTTCCCTGCTCTCTGTTTTTGACCTTTTCTTTTACACTGCTCTCGGACGTTTAAAAACAATCTGTGGGAGAACAGTAAATGGTTTCCCAACTGTTACCTTATTAAGCAGCAATCTGTTGACTGTGACAGACTTTGGTTCATTGCTCATATGGAAAACCTGAGACCGACCGAGGATATCAGATCCTGTTTTAGATGCACACTTAGCATAAATATTTTTTGCTGAGTTGTACTATATAGACATAGAGGCTTATAAAGAGAAATAACTCTTGTAAGATGTGGCTCATAGGAGAGAGATCAAGATTTAGTTTTGCTTTGGTAGGGACTAATAAAAAGAAATAACAAAATGAATCACATTGTTGCAATTAAGAGGAATTGTTAAAGCTCTTTTTTTACACAGCACCCCTCAAATGGAGCCTGGTGCAGTGTTGGCCTTTACTGTGTTTTGAGTTCAATCTCTGATCCACATCTTAGAAAGAAAAAAGTGGAAATTAGAGTCCGATTTGTATTTATGTTACAATTGGTTCACAGCTTATGATGAAAAACTCTTGTAATACAGTTGTGTTCCTGCTGAATCTAGATATGGCATCTTTTTACTTGCTATTAAATCTCTGTGTAGCTTATGTCTGGCAAGAAGAAAAAGTGGCAACTTAAAAAAGCCAACATTTTAGCCTGTTCTGTTTTCGTAAGAAATGTAGCACCTTCCAAATAAATATGTTGGCAAAATATGAAAATGTCCAAGATTGTAGCCAATTAGAATTGTTTATTTAGGAAAACTCTGTGTTCATATTTAAATGCATTTTTTAGGTTATGAAAGGTGAGAGATATACAAAGATTTCTTGGCTGATTTTTATGTCTGGTTTTGTAAAACTGATGATAAAGCTTCTTGATTTTGCTTTAGGAACTGTTAGTAAGAGCATTTACATTTTTTCCTCTTTGTCCTGCTGGTTTAAGTCATTTGTGATATAGTTGATATTAGAAACAGTAGGAATATGCCATGTGAGGAGAATAAGTGAAAAGCAGTTATAATCACTGACTGTGTAGAAAACAAGGCTGACTTTTACATTTCTGAAACTGTCATGGTCCTCAAGTGTAAAGAATTTGACTGCAGCTGTGCTTGAGTTTGGTGGATTCTGTTCGAACTATGACTTGTTTTTTTTTTTTCATATCTGGCTGGCATATTATATTCATGAGCCCAATGATTTTATGAAAATAGCCTTAGGATTGTTGTGGCTCAATTAGAACATTCAGCTGCAAGCAATTAGTTGACTCAAGTGGGTGATAATCTGTATGGGAACTTTTCATATGGACGCCGCCCCTCCAGATGTGAAATTACATGGCAGTAAAGTCTGAAATAATTCATTCATTGATAATAGTATTCAGTGCTGTAAATATTCCTTGTTTCAAGATCAGGTTTTAGTAATAATGTCAGTTCCTCTTCTGTGCTCATGTTAATTAGTGCAAACACACTTTAACCACACAGATAACATCTAACAGATAAAAACAGTCATTTAAATGTATGATGTTTTTGATGTATCTCATTGCTGATTCTCAAATCATAATTTGCTTGGTTGCAATGAATACAAATCCTATCACATTTTTATCCTAACAGAAGTTAGATGACAGTGTCATGCCTTGATGAATAATGCTTTACGCTAGAGCTCATATAAAGATATATAATATGAAAAGTGACCTACATGCATTGATTTCTCTTTGATTAATGAGCTTCTAGCGAAGTATTCATAAACAAGGTCTTAGGTGGAACACAGCAGGGATTGCTTCTGCTGTGCCTGTAGATCATGTTTTTAAACGGTAAATTAATTGATGAAAAATTCTCACTACTAATTTCTCTCTGAATGGAACATTTAAATAAATCTGCAAGATTATTAGTCAAATGAATGTTAAACTTAGATAATATTAATAACTGAATGTTATTGATCTCACATTGTAGAAATTTCCCTCTGCATTTAACCCATCCCCTTAGGGAGCAATGGGCTGCCATGGTGTGGCGCCCGGGGAGCAGTGTGGGGTTAAGGGTCTTGCTCAGGGACCCAGAGTGCAGGCTGTAGGGATGAGACTGGGTACTTGCAACCTTCTCAGAGCACAAGCGCACTGCTCTAATCACTAGGCCAACACTCCCCCTTAATAACCAGTAATCATTTTAGGAATAATTACCTATACAGGACTAATTCAACATGTGGCTCTTTAAATGTTAATTAACTCATGTATAAACACTTTTAATGAAAAAACCAAAACCAAAAACGTGTGGTTTTAAAACAAACTACTTTAAATTTAACAATCTGAAAACACTGCATAATATTAGTTCAAAATCCTCTGCATCTTCCGAGTTTGCATCAATGAAGCTGAGGTGGGGTCTGGAGACTGAAGAATGCTAGTTACACTATTTATATCAGTGACAGTACTGCTTGCAAGGCTCTCTGAGGAGCTCCATTCTTACCGCCTGACAGCACTCTGCCTTGTACTTTCTCTCTGCACACACACAGTTAGTGTTTATTTAAAGCACAGCAGATTAAGTTTTCATCAAGGTCCAGATTCAGTTTGGTTGTTTCAGAGGGATGTGCAAAAGTTCAATCTAAATAAAACGGCTACATTAAGTTACCAGTATTACGTTTGATAAACTGAAAATACTTATAATTGCATCCCTAAGTGATTTCCCATAACAGTTCTTTGTCAAGCTTTGACCTTGAACATTTAATATATTTGATATATATTGCTTGTAAGAAACATATTACTCAAATTAGGTTTTATAATCTTAATTTTTAAGACTTTTTGTCATGTTGGATTGTAGATTTTTGACCCAGAATGCAGAATCACACAGAGAACCAGTGAATTTTAACATTTTATTTACAAAAGCAACAAGAATCTGGAAGCGAGGAACTGCAGGAACTCAGTTGAACTCTCTGGTTGGTCTGAGGGGAGAAAGCAGACTGATCAGAAAGGAGTTGGTTGATGACAGCTGATGACTGATTGATTTGCTTACTTGAGAGCTGAAGGGGAGGTAGCATGGATCTGTAAGGGTTTGATTCAGTGGGCTTTGCAGACTGTACCCCAGAGGTCCAGGAGAATGTGAGTGAGAGCCTAGAGCTTTGGTACTTGTAAGAGACGTCATGCTGGAGAGCAGGCCGGCAGGGGATGAAGACTAAGAACTGATGCACACAGTTTGGACCTTTTCCATGAAGATTCGAGGTGAAATGAGGTTCACTGGTTGTCTGGAACAATAACAGAGTCCACATTAAAAGAGATTCACAAGAAGACAAATTCAACACGTAAAATATTCCTTGTTTAGGTCTTTGGCTGGAATATCATCAGGGGTAATCACTCAGCTAAGAGAGATCATCCTTCGCCTCCTTATATACAGGCTGGTCATATATCTTGGGATAGCAAGGTTATTTTTGCTAAAAAGTTATCTCTGTCTTTATAACTTTGAGAATGTAGATCAATATAACTTAGAGTGTTCCTAACATTTACAAACATTTAGTGTCTTTTCACCATCCTTCTTTTTTTTTTTACACCTTGACACCTTCCTGATTAGGACCCAAAATTAATATTTAGTAACAAAGCTATCTAATATTAACAACAAATACTTTATTTCCGGGTATTTTTATACATTCTAACTATGTAAACCGAGACTTGTTTACATAGCGTGCACAGTGCTGAGTCTGATGTAATGTAGTGCACACCAAATAAAGTGGAAATAAAAACCTGATTACTGCAGCTTTTATTGTGGATTAAAATTTCATGGATTTTTCACTTTGGAGTACAAATGACATGCAGCATAGTAATTATTAATTTGTTCTGAGATATTGCATTATCTTTTGAGTTTCAGGTTTGAATCTGTTTTTTTATTTTGTGTTTTCAACTCAATCTGGCAGGCAGTCCTTTAAAAAAAAAGAAATAAAGCCACCTCTGCTGTAAATAGAATGATATAAAAGACGGTGTGCTTTTATGTCCTTTTAAAAGTTTGCAAGGCTGCCCAAGCCTTAGACTTATTTGATTATTTTGAATTTTAAAGTCTGATGCCCACAGCAGGACTTTGTCATAGTCCATGCCCATGCAGCATTTCTTTTTAAGTGGGTGTACATTTGCATTATTATGCCTCTTATGTTTTGACTGGAACAAAGCCAAAAAGTACCTTTTTAATGTCTGCAGTTGCATTCAGATATAACTCTCTTAGGCAAAAAAAAAAAAAGAAAACAAAAGGGGGAAAAAAAGTGTTGGATTGATGCAACAACTCTGAAAAGCGACAACTTCAAGACCTTGGAATTCCCCCATAGCGCTGCATTGGCAGCTTCTATAAATGTAACATTAACACAAGCTTTCGACAGCAACTGGAAGTTTGAAGGCTTTCTTGAAAGCATTTTGCATCAGATCTCAAGTTGAAGGCAGGATGCCAGTGGTTAATTTCCAATTGCCCGTTTCCTGAAAGAGAATCGGACCACCCTGAAATGGTCTAAATATACCGATACAGAAGGCGATTGTGCTTACAGCGGTGTCTGTGGAATGTGTGGGTATGTTGTGTTCTGCTCACATCACATTGTTTCTCTTGCTGCCATTCTGTGGCCTTGGAAATGATTTAATTTTTCAATGGCCTGCCTGCGATCAACAGGCATGCCTCTTGAGAGAGATGTCTGCCTTGATAATTGTGCCATGAACCTCATCAGCATTTCAGATGAAATGGGGCTAGACGGGTCACTATGAGTTTAAGAGACGCTAATTTGATTGAAATTCAAACTGGGAGCACCAGGAAATAGATTGTTCCTCTTTGGGTAATGTGCTCCCCTTACTCATCTTGCTTCTATCCTCCAGTTACGCAATTGTTTTCGCTGCAGCAGCTCCTTCTTTTCTTTATCATATTGTAAATTGCAAATGGCCACTCTAGGGTAGCAGAGTTTTGAAAGAGAAAATTAAAAATCTCACCCCAAGCAAGGCACATACAGCTAGAAAAATGAAAAACTGTTTTGATTTGACATGATTGCAATGTGATTAGGCATTGTGGTTTGTTGAAACATACCTCCAGTTCAGACAGATATACACACCTTTCTTGAAGTATATATATATATATATACAGGACTGTCTCAGAAAATTAGAATATTGTGATAAAGTTCTTTATTTTCTGTAATGCAATTAAAAATCATGTCAACATCAATGTCAGCTGCTGGTGTTGGTCCACTGTGTTTCCATCCAGTCCAGAGTAAATGCAGCTGTGTACCAAGAGATTTTAGAGCACTACATACTTCCATCTGCTGAAAAGCTCTATGGAGATGATGATTTCATTTTCCAGCATGATCTGGCACCTGCCCACAGTGCCAAAACCACCAGTAACTGGTGTACTGACTATGGCATTACTGTCCTTGATTGGCCTGCTAATTCCCCTGACCTGAACACCATAGAGGATTTGTGGGGTATTGTGAAGAAGAAGCTGAAAGACACCAGACCCAGCAATGCAAATGAGCTACAGGCTGCTATTGAAGCATCCTGGGCATTCATAACACCTCAGCAATGCAACAGGCTGATTGCCTCCATGCCACGCCGCATTGATGCAGTAATCTGTGCAAAAGGAATCCCAACCAAGTACTGAGTGCATTAATGGACATTTTCAAATGTTTGATTTTGTTTTGCTGTTATATTTTTTTTTTACTTGGTCTGAGGAAATATTCTAATATTTTGAGATAGGATTTTTTAGTTTTCTTCAGCTGTACGCCATAATCAGCTATATTAAAACAATAAAAGGCTTGCGATTTTTCAGTTGATTTGTAATGAATCCAGAATGTATGACATTTCATGATTTTTAATTGCGTTACAGAAAATAAAGAACTTTATCACAATATTCTAATTTTCTGAGACAGTCCTGTATATATAGCATGTTTTGTATCATGACTACTGATGACTACTGCCAAAGAGCTATTGCTTGTTTAATTTAGAATTGCATGCCACAGATTCACAAAAAAAGATATATCACATTTTAGATAATATTAAGATAATTAATCTTATTTTACCAATGAAAAGTGATGTTAAGCAAAACTGCTTTTATAAGCAAATGGTATTTGAATCAAATTGGACTTTTTCATGCCAAGTCATGTAATCCTGCTGCCTTATTTCCAGCTGGCCGTTAGTGAGAGGTGGGTGCACCCTCAACAAGTTGCCAGTGCATCACAGAGGCAAACTGCTTTTACAAGAACAAAGTTTCATATATCATAAATTGAATGTTACAAAAGAAGAACTGAGGATAATGAGAGTGGCATTTCCGCAAAGCTTGAATCAATGTGACTTCTTTAGGAAATGCGTCGGATTCCCTGCAAATTTAGACAGTATATTTAAATGGCCTTGGTATTCTGAATGTTTATGAGAGTGTCAGGTCAGGTTGTAGATCCAGTTTTTGGAGAGTTTAGGTGACAGAAGGAAAGAAAGTGAATGAGGAAAGAATAGAGGATGAAGGCAGTATGGAAAAAGTGCATTTCACTTGTTCTGGCATTTTAGTGTTCTCACACCTGAATTTAAACTTGAGTAACAGCCACTGAAAATGTCTCTCAACACATTTACCTACTTTTTTTGCACATAATACATAATAATAACGGAATGGTATTGATCTCACATTGGAGAAATTTACCTCTGCATTTAACCCATCCCCTTGGGGATCAGTGGGCTGCCATTGTGTGGCGCCCGTGGAGCAGTGTGGGGTTAAGGGTCTTGCTCAGGGACCCAGAGTGCAGGCTGTAGGGATCAAAGGGATCTCTGCTCTAGGATCACTGATCTAACCACTAGGCCAACATTCTCCTATAATACGTATATAATACATATAAAATATAATACGTAAGAAACCCGTATGAGGATCTTAAGTCAGCATTATGAAAACATGGACCACCCAGCTGCCCTGCGAGCTTCCTACCGTGTCATTGACTCTCCCTACTCCCTATGTTGACGATTGCTTGCAGGTAAACATATGCATTCCCACCAGCAGACAGAGAGCACAACCTTTACAGGCAGGGGTGGAGTTCCCAGGCTTGGAAGGATTCCCAAATGGCCTGTAAAGCAGAGATGGCCAATGGCTGCTGCTTTGTTTCTTGTTTTTTTACTACCCCATTAAATGTTGTATCATTGCTGCACAGGTGTGTAGCCATCCTGCTGATCACTGGGTCAATTTGACAGTTTGCTTATTAAGGTAGGTATGAATGTTGCCTAACAATATTAAAAAAGAAGAAAAGAGCTCAACAAATAGGTGTGGGCTTTACCAGCAAATGGGACAAAATGAAAGAAAGAGATGGGTGCAAAAAAATAAAAATAAACATGTTTCTCATTACCTCCATGATCCCCTATTAGCTCATAAAAAATCTTTGTGAAAAATCTTCAATAAGATAGATTAAAATTTAGCATATCTTTCAATATATTAATATTCATTATAGTTGATCATTAATAACTGTATTTTTTCAGTTTCTTAACTTAATAGCTGGGTTTGGAGGAGTTGGGTTCTAATAACAACACCTCATCTATGCTGAGAGGCTCTCAGTCGGGGTCTTCTTTTTAAAGGCCGAAGAAGTAATAAAAAAAAGAGTCGATTAAAGCTGTTGAGAAACTACTGTCTTCATGAAAATGACTAAAATCACCAATTTTGTACACAATTGTCTACATTAATCTACATTGCACAGCATATACATTGCTCTCTTCTAAGTTCCACCAGCATTTTCCCTGTCTGTCTGCTAAAGCCAATGCCATTTCACTGAAATCACTGAATATTATATGGTCTATTTAAGACGTTGTACATTCAAGATACATATGTACTTTTCCTTAAAAAAAAATACATGCTTCAAATGTTCAGAACTATATTATATATGTGTTTAGGGCTGAAACAATTATTTGAATTAATGGTGATTAATCGATTATTGAAATAATTGTCAACTAATTTAGTCATCGATTAATCGTTAAGTGGAGTATAGAGGTTCTAAAACATGCCTTTAGTTGACAGAGCGACACACTTAGAGTAGCAATTATACCAAAACTGTAAATAATTGTTCAGCAGAGACTAAGTGGACAAGATTTTTACATGAAGACTGTTTTTAAAAGTCAATTTTTGTTTTTGATAATCCTGCAAGTAAAGTTCCTTTTTAGGGATTGTCTCTGCTGTCTTCAGCTTTGCTGAACATCAACAAATGACTGGAATCTTACATGAATTGTTTGAGTTTCTAGTGCGTGCCGCTGATTAATCCAGATTGCATTTATCTGCTGCAGTGAATCAGAGAACAACATACTCACAGCCACTCCTAGAAGCAGACTGACGCAACACTCGAGCCTTATTCCCACAGAGACAAGATTAGATGTATTATAATATATAAAATATATTCAATGTTGATTTTTACTCGTTCAAGCTGGTCATCGAAAAGGAACTGGTTTTTGGAGAGAACATAATAATTTTGGAAATCCGGTTCCAGAGTAAAATGGTTGCATGTTTCAGTGTTTGTATGTGCAAATCGCCTCTTTTTTTTATCAAGGATGTTGTGGCCCAACCTACCTCTTGTGTGTTTAGTTGTGATTCATTAGCACTATCACAGTGACACCGAAGGGCTTGGCATAGGTCCTACTGCATCATCATTTGTGCTGTGCACACTTATGTAAAGGCAAAGTTAGTGGAAGCCGTTTGAGATAATATACCATGTTTGTCTTTATATGGACAAGACCTGCACTTAGACTGCACCTGCCTTGGAGCGGATTTACTGTATATACATAACAATTGCTATAATACTACCATTGTTAAAGATTTAGTTAGGTTTGAACGAGGCTTTCTTGATGGTTTTAGCTTAATATCTTCTGTTAATTCGTTACTTGAAAGTAAAATAAAGACTTCTTATTGCTTGATTTTACTCATTAGTTAATTAGAACAAAGTAAAATGCAGTAAACATTTTAAATGTGTAAGTACTAATTTTTAAAGAACTGCACAAAGTAAGCACATTTTATAAATAATCAGTGTGAAAAGTGAACAGTTAATTGTGATTAAAATTGGTTTGGAAAAATATCTCATAATATTCATAAACGTGCTATCATCATGCCCAATTATTCTTTTGAAATGGTTTATGATAATAGGCAAAAAAGTTCAGTTGTATCTGGATACATGGTGTCAGGAGTGCCATCCGTTCTACCTCGTTGGCATCCTATTCCACCCATTTCCTACTGTCAGCTGGGAGTGCTCATTTTTAAGAGAGATTTGCATCAAAGCTGAGCAGCGTTTTCGATGACACTCTAATTGTTCTGATGTCTGCCTCTCCCAAAAGGTCAGTGATGTGATGGGATTACATTTGGAATGCTTCAGTGTGATTAACGGGCTAGAGGTCGAAGAAGAGGCAAGAGGAGAAAGCACACGCTCCACCATGCCCTTTTTTATTGTTCTATTTCTTTTACATTAAAATGATTCTCTCTTTTGTGTAGGATTTTATTTTTAATCATAAAAATAAATATTTAGGGTGCATATAGTTTACATATTTCAAAACAGAGTACAGAATGAGAATGTGTCACTCTAGAGAAATGTGGCAAAAAAACTCTTTTACTTAATATTCGTTATGTAGATGATTAATTAGCACAGACTATAGCCTCAGACTATCAAAAGGTAGTAAAAGATATCATATTTTAAAAGTACTTAATTATGTGCACTGTGAGACCTGTGCCCTGCACAGCATAATGCTGAAGTTCTTATTGGTGGAATTTAGATCACATGCTTTCTTTCAAAATGAGTGGTAAGACTATGCATGGAAGAAGTCATTTGGGCTTTTTCAATTGGTCTCAGGAGATCCTCTAGGTTTCACAGATGAGACGGTAATCAGACTCACACAATCCCATAGATCAGGATGCTCCTGTTCCACTGCGCTAAAATTAGGGCAATATATCAAGAAGAGCTATAAACGCATATGACAACATTGTTTCTGAAGAAGTATGAGCTTTTTTCAAATTTTTTTTCCTGTGTTGTTCAATACTTTTGCCTGGGTAATGATGGCAGGTCTGTGTCTCATTAGTGTCACTAATTTTATTTTTCTATATTATTCAGTTTTACACGCCTGACATAAACTAGGCATTCATTTCCTGGTCTCAATGGAATCTACTGATAAAGCACTGTAATTTATATTGCTTCTGCATGATATGCTTATGCATGAGCAAAGCAGACAGAGTCATCAAAGTGACCATTTAATATGTGGAAAGCGGTGCAGAACCATAAAATATTTGCCACACATAAAAACCAACAAGCAGTCTATTATGATCTCAGCATGAGGTGCATGTTTTAATTTCTAAACAGGAATTTATTTTCATCAGAGCAACAATAAAATACATTCTTTTTTCATCTGTTATTGAACATGGAGGTCATTAATGAAGAGAAAATCCCACGAGATTCTTTGTGGACACAGATGTGCGCACAGATCTGAATATAAATTGGGTATGAACAACCATATACAGTGCTCTTATTTCAACATTCTTGTACTTCTTAAAGAAATTCAAGCGAGATAAAAAAGAGATTTTTTTTTTTGTAAAATGTTCTCAAACAGAATGTGTAAGTTAATTTACTGAACTTGGATTCACTTTAATGTGTTTATTAAGATCATGAAGAAAAATCAGTCTCAGAATCTATTTCTATTTTTGTGTTCTAATTTCAGTACAATATTTCAATAAGATAATTTATTTTTGTTTTGTTTTTCTTCATGCTCCAGGATATAGTGTTGTGGTTTAAACTCCAGTACTCAGCTAGCTTTCAGGACTGGCAAATTTTGTGAAATGAAGAAAAACAGTTTGTGATGTTATTGTTATGTTAATATTACTGTAATTTGTACAGAAAACAAACTGGTGCTATTATTATTATTATTATAAGAACATTTGGGATTTTGATAGAGTTGAGATCTTGGGCCTGTGAAAAATGACTCTATGCACTCAAGATTACATTTTCCAAAGTTAAGAAAAAAAAAAAAAAGATGAAACTAATGCATTTCTGGACCTCCTTAAATCAGCCAAACTGATCAATCAAGCCTCTTAGATTTTAAAGAAAATATTTGTCAGTTGAGGAAAAAGATTACTTTCTTCGTATGTTGATGTCATTGTCATGTTTTCAGTGTAGCAAAAGTGGTGATTCCCCTGCATCTTTCTAGTCTGCTTCAGTGCACAGTGTGCCAATTTTCGTTTCTACCCTCCAAACACTCTGTGCATTAACTGGAATTGATATGAGTATGAGTACGGGAGAAAAAAAAAAAAAAAGCTGATTTGAATTTGAATGACTTTTAAGAATTATTGACTCTCTTATTTTTGCTCGCTATGTTGGTATATGCCTCGCATTTGTAGATAAATGGAATTTGCCATATTTCTTTTGTTGATAAATTTATGCATATATTTTGCTTTCATTCTTTTTTATATTATGAGTAGGAGAAATCTGAAATTGGATATTTAAGCAGACATAGATTTTTAAGTTTCTTAAAGATATTATAAAACGAAGGTGAAAAGTTGTCTTTACTAGGAATCATAGCTTACTGTTTTGCTTCCTTACAGAATCAGATGCATAGTTTTAACCTGTGACTTTATATATATAACAGACTGTGCAAGCTATTGAAAAAAAAAAACAGACTGTCTAATCTTTAGAAAAAATAAATAGTTAAATTAAAGTAAGATTCAGTGGGAAATTTAATTAAAAGCAAAAGAATATGCCATTTATTTTTTGTCAGCAGAAGAAAGAGCTTAATTGTGACTAGAAAGGAGCAGTTAACCAATGCCCTTTACTTTGATATATTTTTTATTTTTGAGAAACCTCCTTTTGGGCTTGTATTTTATTACGCTGCACTTTAATCTACAACTATGCCATCCCTGTAATGGGTGCGACATTTATTTAGTTTGCAACAAAATGTCCATATATATTATTTTATAATCTTAATTTAATGTATCTCTTTAAATAAACATGATTTGGGTAAAAGTTGCTGTTTGCATCACTCATACAGGCTTACTTTCCAAAAGAAGTTTTTAAAATTTTCCACTATGTCAGACTCACCATTGGTAAGTAGAAATGGGGATGAGCACATAGGATGGCCTTTCGTAAACCTATCACCAGAATGATTGACAATTAGGAGGACTGCTTATTTTGATGTTCCACCCGGAAAAAGAGCATCCTCCACTATATCTTTGATATCAAAATTATATGAACACAAATGTGTTATGATGAAGATGATGATGAAGTTTCGTTTGGTTTTGTCACATGATAAAAAAACAGCAACACTTTGAATACTTTAAAATCAAGAATGAATCTTCAATTTGTCTTGAAAGGGTCCTAAAATGTTTTTACTGTGAGCAAAACCTACAGATTACCTATACATTTATTTGTGTCATATAAAGTGAGTATTTTTAAAAGTTGTTTTTATTTTACTTTTTTGTGTTTACAGATGCAACAATCGCACCCAGTGCATTGTGATCACAGGTTCCGATGTCTTCCCTGACCCCTGCCCAGGGACCTACAAGTATCTGGAGGTCCAGTATGAATGTGTGCCCTACAGTAAGTAAGACCCTTCTCTCGTGAATTGAAAAAAAAAAAAAAAAACTCTTCCTCTCGGCTTCTCATCTTCTCTGCCCCTTTGCCTTCTCTTTGTGTTGAACCATGCCCCGTCCCATTTCTGCTCTGCCTCTCTTTGTCTGCAGTACCTTTCAGCACCCCTCTTCCTCTGTCTTGTCTTCAATCTGTGTCACTCAGTGAACTTTCCTTGAAATATGACCTGTAAAACCCTTTGGTCTTTTTCTGCACTCCCCCTCATTATTGATGTGCTCACAGTGTTTCCAGTGGATCCACGAGCCCAGTTATGAGGTAGCAGACTAGAGGGAGGGCAGAGGAAGTCATGCTGCCTCTCTGTGATAGCAAGCAGGAATTTTTTTTTTTCCTCGTACAGAGCAGTCTATCAGGCGAAAGCACTGCTCAGCTTGACTTGATGGCTTAATATACAGCACAACAGGTGCTGAAATATATTAACAGATGTTTCATTATGTAACAGTACAGAAAGCTCATCTCGTAAGTCAACAAGGCAATAATTCATCTAACGAGATAGTGTTCACATTTTTGTGTGCTGCACTGTTGATGAAATTTTTACTGCTATTCAGCTCCCGTACAATCTTTAGCTTGCTCTTTGTATTAAAATTCCCCTTTGTCCTTTAGACTGCCATGTTCATTTGCAATTTATGTTGGAAATTCCCCCAAGTAACCTTTACACACTGATTAATGACATAGATTTAGATGAATTTACATCAGGTGAAATTGACATAGAGGCTAAAGAGATGGGAAGACAGTCTTCTAGTAATTTCTACAATTATGTATTGATATGTATGTCAGTTGTAAGCAGATTAGGGGATGCTTCAATATAAATAATGGACTTCTGTTGTACTTCACCTCCTGATCACTACATCTATCCTGTATTGATTATTGCTATTTCTCCCCAACTTTTATGCCAAGTGCCTGATGAGATTGCCATGGTGATAATAAGTAGATGGTAAAACTCATTACATCTTAAAGGTTAACCTCTCAGTGGTTCCAAGGGCATATAATTAAAGTTGGAACATGTCATAATGGCCATTTAAGTCAAACCTTTGAACAAAGACAGATCCTTCAGCCCAAACTTTCAACATGAATGTGCTGGTGTTTTTTCTGTTATTTTTCGTTCTTGCCTTATCATTAAGTAAAGTATTGATCTCATCTCTTGCTGTTGTAGCCCTGACCTTAATAAAAGGATTACCCTCAAGATGCCCTCATGTCCACCCACTGTTATGGTTGTTGTTTTTTTTCTCACACCAAGGAAGTAGTCAAAATCATTGTTGTGTGTTGATTAAACTTCTGCTCTAGGAGGTTCAGTTCTTTCAAGTGTTATTTAATCCACCTTATTCCTATAACCCATGATGCTTTGCTTGAATTAGCTGTGACACTCTAATAGTAATAACACATTAGCGAATATCTAGTTTTACGCTTTAGATAGGATAATGTATGCAAGTCCCTCTGTCTTTCAACGTTTAGGAGGATGACGGGAAAAATTCTGTGGTTACATGAGCCAGCATATTTAGTTGCTCTGTCATTTCCAATGCTATTAAAGTAAAGCCAACGAATGGCTTAAAAATCGATAATGGAAATCAGTGCTTACACAGTATCCAAGATGGTCACAATAACCCCCGTCTGAAGCTTGCAGGATGGGGTAGGGTCAAATAGTGGGCATAATATAACATCTGACTTTGCCCTCACACTGTTTTGATTGGCTAGTCCTCTTTTTTCCGTCCAAATGTGTTTTACCCCCTCAGTAGTTTAGTCCTTCGTGGACATTAGTTCGAAGTTAGAAATTAAACAGCTATTCTATCTATGACTTGCTTCAGGCAGAGTTGAGGAGTTAAAGAGAGGGTTCTTAGCAAGATCCCTAGCAACCGCTCAATCCCCTGGGTTGAATCTGCTTAAAGTTCACTGGTTTCTTATTTGACTATTTTTCAAAATTATCTTTATTTTCTGGTTGAGAATAGGGACTTAGATTATTGTCTGTTACAATCACCCGCATGACCATATTTCATCAAAAAATTTTAAGAAAATTTTTGACTTTAACCTTAGAAGGTCTTGATGGAAAAAGCAACATTCGTATCAACTTACTGAATTTCACACAAAAAATTTTCACTCTCTTGAGGTTGTTTTTTGACTTTTTTCAAAAAAGAAGAGGTGATTGAAAGAAGTTTGTCAAGTAAGTTCTGTTTTAGTGATCGTGTATCTCCCAAGTATGATTGGCTGTTTTGTACTCCTCTCACTGTCTGCGATTGGTTTGTGCCATGGCCAATACAAGTACAACTTGCCTAATTGTAACACATTCATTAATTCCTTGGTCCATTATCGTTCTGTGGTCATGGCTGGGTTGCTATCTCTTCTTCCTGTTTATTAGAGCCACGTGTAGCCATAACCCAGCATAGCGATACGCTTTTTATTCCCTGGTTAAATTATTGAAACACAAGTAAAGTTTTGGAAGTGAGATGAAAGTCGGCTAGTAATTATACAAACAGGCAAAAAGGCAGGTATTTAGTGAAACTGGAACCAGTTATCTCAAAATGACAGCTAATTTTAGCAGCCTCCAAAGCATAACACTTTACTGCAATTTCCTCAGTTTTTCTAACGGTAGCATCCAGAGTAAATTTTACTGTAACACTTGGGATTTTATGAGTATTGTCCCTTTTCATACCCCCAATTTTGCACCTATGAGTTGCAATTTTTTCAATTCTAGGCATCGCTTTTTTACTGACCTAAACTGCATTGGAAAAAAATGAAAGGTCAGAATGAGCAGAACTCTGTGCAGGAATAAGGTGGATTAGTAAAACACATAGAGGTCCTCTCTTCAATCTCAGCGGTTCAATCATGCAAGTCTGTAGCCATATCTTTTTGCTTCTTAAGGTCCATGTCCAACCAGAATAGGACCAAGAACACAGAATGTTTCCTATCACAACTGCCCTGGTAAGTTTTTAGTATTTTCCCAGTCTGGTGCAGTCCGAATAAGCCCGGTCCAGCTTTTCCTATTCAAGCCCTGATGTAAACCATAATAGCTTTTGATTTGTTGGCAGAGTTCCCTATTGTGTTTCTTTCCTTTCGCCTGTCCTCTGTCCCTTTCCCCTAAATATAATCAATATGCCACACATCAATTTGTAGTCAGACTAATGCAGAAAGAAAAAGTCATAGGGAAGGATTAACTTTTCCTCATCAGAGAGGCTCTGAAACTCTTGCTGCAGCTTTCATGCAGGATGGTAAAATCCCTGCTACAGATTTCTAGTTTTCAGAGAAAAAGATCAAATGCCAAGTACCAAGATTAGTGATTAAAAATGTTTTGGTGGTCCAAGGGCTTAGGCTTCCCAGGATTTGCAGGGACACAAGATGTTTTGGAAGAGAGGGTATTAAGTCCTCATTAAGCTTACTTACAAGGAGAGCAGAGACAGTGTCCTAATTTTGATCAGTAACTACTACTCCATAAAATCTGCTTTACCCACTAACCCAGCATATTTGATTTATACAACCTATTAGTTTGGGCTTTTATATAATTGCAAATGAATTTTTTATTTGAACTCAGGTGCAAGTAGACTTTACAAGCTGGCTACATTTCCAGCTTTGTCCTTTTAATGTAATGACTTGATCTGTGTTAAAACTCTGTTTAGCAAAATAATGCATTTTTGCTATCACTCAGCACTGTCACATGCTCAGTGCGGTTCAGCAATTGCTTAAAGACGGCACTACAAAAGCTGATATTTTTAATAATGATTGTGCACTGCCATCAGTTTGCCTTCTTTACAGGTTCATGCTGTAACTGAGAATATAATGTAAATTATTCCAGTGATTCAATTTGGAAAGTGAAACTTATATATTGTCTAGCTTCATTACACAGAGTGAGATATTTTATGTGTTTATATCTGTTACGTCTGATGATTGTGGCTTACAGTTAATGAAAAACCAAGATTCAGTTTCTCAGAAAATTTGAATAATACACAAGTTTCAAAATAAAGGATTTCCAAAGCAGCAATACTGGCCAACTGAAAAGTATTAGCATGTGCTGTACAGAATGCAGCCACTATTTGTCTAGGGCCCCTTTGCATTAATTACCAAATATGTGCTGTTAGGATTAGTGAGGATACAGTTATCATTTTGCTGATGTATTAATAAGGCTCTAAGTTTCTTTAACATTAACCTCCATCTCTTTTGCATTGTTGCATCTGGTGTATCTTATCCTCCCAAGAATACTGTATAGGTTTTATATAAAGTTATAGTCAGGTCAATATGCTGGTCTCTAAATAATATTAAAATATGTATTGGTACATTTAGCAATCTTGGAAGCTGCAAAGTTCTGCTGAAAATGACTCCGGCATCTCCATAACACTTATCAGCATTTGTTTTAAAATGTCGTCAAAGTTCTGTAAATGTTTACTGTAGACAGCTGTACTGATTTTGGAAATTAAAATACTATGTGTTCCAACGAAACACCCGACAAGGCCCCATAAATCGTCTCTTACCATGGATATGTAACACAGGCCCTCAAGCAACTTGTCCCCTTTTTCCATTGACAGTTTAAGCCCAGTGGGAATTGAAGTAACTGGTTACATGGGCGTGTTGGATCATTATACGATACCTATAAGTGTCAGAAATGTGGGTCCAAATAGTTAATCTGCCCACTAGGAAAATGCCCATTATGCCAGATGGCCAGTCCATGTGTGCTTTTGAAACACTTACTCGGCCTGCACTCTCTCTTGTAATTCTCCCCCAAATTCGTGAATGAACATTTTGCACAATATCTCCCTCCACTTAACTTTCATTTGACAGCTTTGAATACAACACCCTGTCTCAGCCCTAGAGTGGCTAATCGGGAGAACCTGGACAATTCCCGGTGGGCCAGTCTTATTTTTGGGCCACAAGGGATGTTGATTTTTTTCTTAATGATTTTTCTATAATTTTTTGTTCATCATGAGTGGATCACTTGCGCTGCTACCACCATCCCTGGTCTGCCTTCATCTACACTGGCAGTTTTTTTTGTTTTTTTTTCTCCGAGCATTAAGACGTAACACGCCAGTGTACTAAGTTGCTCAACGGTGTCTGAAAGATGGAAAATAAAAGGGTGGCACGGAGAAAGCCAGAATTCAAAAGAGGAAAGCTGCAAACAGATGCTGCTTATTGAAGAAAAATTGGCAACCTCCTTGGTAAAACAAGCTTGAGGTTTGTAACGTGAAAAGACATTGATAAAATGGATAAGAACTTGGATTGAACTTACCCTGCTAACCACTGAACACGTTAATTATCAAGTCATTGCATTTTGTGGTGTTGTTTCGCATAATTTATGTTATATAGTTTAAATGAAAGCATGCAATGCCACATAAATAGGAATGTCTGGTAGCCCCTCAGAGTCAAAGGAGCTATACAGCAGTACCAATTACCAGCCATGAGCGCAGTTCTGTATGCTCACAAGTATGGCCATATTTTTTTCAAAGGTTACTCGGTGTTAGAAGCAAAACTTACCGTTTAGACAGCTGATAACTGCTTTTTGCTCCCTGTCAGTCCCGTAACTCCTCCTCCATCGCACGGTACCTGCGCCATCTTTGTTTTTAGTCTCCGCTGGGGGGGAGTGGCAGCGGGCTGCTCGGACTGCAAATCCCATAATGCTTTTCAAGGAAAGCTCTCCGCACAGAGCATTCTGAGATATATCTGCCTTTTCTGAGGCCTTTCTTTTCTACTCATACACTTCGAAGAGACTTTTTCTCTGACAACCAGTTATAAAGGTGAGCTTTAATGACTAATTGACATAACTCAACACAGATATACGCCTGAAAGTGCGCATGCACTAACTAGGTGGCTAACTAGGGACGAGCATGTTGGATGGCCTTACGTAAACATATCACCAGAGTGATTGACAATTAGGAGGACCACTTGTTTAGAATGGAAATAAAAGATCTTCCTCTATACCTTTTAAGTTCAGTAATGCGTTTTCTATATCGAATGTGCTAAAACTTTAAACATGACTATTTTATATGTGATGTAGGTCCATGAGAGTCTGAGGAAACTGAAGGAAGTGTGAAATAATAATATTGTCAGTTATTTAATTTCGCTTTGAAGGTTTGGATATCAATGAACAACTATTTGAACAGAATGTTGATTCTGATATTGTTGAAAAAGATAGGGTATGAAGAATAATGTTGGGAACTTGCACTAATGTTTGAACAAGTCTTCATTGTGAAACAACCCTAACTTGTACTGTGTTAAAGGTATTTTAGAAAAGGAAATTTAATTAAAAGCCTTTATGGTAATGATCAGAAGAGATGGACCGAGAATTAAAATCACACAACCAGTGTGAAAGTTTAACACAGTTTATTGAAACAAAGCTGCTGCAGGTGGTGTCAGTGACTAGGGCAGGAACCTGTGGAAATAGAGACATAAGATTAGTTACCAAGTTAGTTTTATGATGTCCATCAATCACAGATGTAATGGTTACTAACCTTCTCTTAGTCCTCAGTCTGGGAAGAACCACGTAGTTAGGTTCTAGCCATTTGACCGTAGCACTGATGTTGCTTTCACTGGTCAGGAAGTCTCAGAGAATATCTCCAGCGGAGTTACGATGATCAATGGTCAGGCAGAGGGTCAGAGTCATGAAGACAATAGTAGGCAGCAGGAACAGGAGGAAAAACCAGAATACAAAGTCGGGAACAAAGTCCAGGATCAGAGCCAGGTGTTCAGAAGTCTAATGAGGCACCAGTGGGAAATCCAGGACGAGGTCAGGAATAAGTTCCAGGTTAGGCAACATGCAGGCAGACAAACAGATCAGATCAGGCAAACAGGCAAGAAGTCAGGAATCAAAATGCTGGAATAGATGTCCCAAATGGCTCAAAATAATCTGCTGCTGATGTTTGGTCTGAAGGCTTGTTATATACTGATAGATGCAGGTGGTTCAAATGAGTAGTAATGAGAATGGGGCAGAGCGGAGCAGGTGTCTCTTGTGAGGAATGAGACCAGCATCAATGCTGAGATCATTACATTTATGTATTAGACTTAACCTGTAAGTTTAAGTCTCAAGTGGGTCTTTTCTGAGGCGTGAAACTCCAGGACTGAAAATTTGTCCCACTCCAGCCCTGCTCTGTCTTCGTAATAGTATTACGAAATATTCCAAAAACTGAATCTTTGGTACAGCCATGTTCCATAATCATCAACATAACGGAAATAAACACTCAGTCAGACTGTTGATGCTAAATCTTAATCATGTTTTTAACTTTTTATGACATTCTCAAATTTAAGGAGTTGCATCTAAACTCCACACTCTATTCTATAATAATAAACTGTCTCCGTACGAGTAAAACAATCCTTCAACGTTAAAAATGTTTACCTTTAAAGCTTACTAATGCTTCTAAAAAAAATTGCGAAATGTAACATTGATCTTTAGGTCACAACCATTTTTAACAGTGATATTGTTTATGGTTAGCCTTCCTATTCTCCCATTTCTTTTTCTTCTTTAAAATGTAGGAAGCATTTGGATTTATTCACCACTCAAGAAAATATGTAATTTTCAGGGTGAATCAATTTAATACCCAACAGATTTTTTAAAAGTAATCATAAGTAGTCAATACAATTTAATTCAGCAAACCTGATGTATGTTTTTAATATCTGTTGGAAAAAGTGAAGTGTTGTTAGCTTAATGTGGTTTGAGATGTGTTTTGTGATTGTTATGTTGCTTTATGAAACTGACTGTCTTCCCTTCCCCCTGTGAAATCTGCAGGAAACTCCTTGGGTATCTGACTCACTCTCCTCGCTCTCCGATATCTGATCACGCTGTTCTATTTTTGTATTCTATTAACGTCATCAGATCTTCCTTCATGTGTTATTTTCTTTCCAGATTTTCCTTGGCCATGTTTCTCTGTCCAGATCTGTGTCTTTAATTTGATTTCTATTTTTTTCTTACTGTGGATGCTTCAGACAAGTGTTAATTTGCATGCTTTCCTGTCCGTGTTTTATCCCTTAGTTAGGTGCAACACACTTGAATTTCTTCTGCAGGGTGGAGTACATTTAGTTATGGATTTTAATACATTACTTGTTTCCGACCTTTTTCAACATTTAAGCCTTGATCAAGCTAAAGCATATCTATCAGAATTAATTAAACAAAAAAAAAAAAAAAAAAAAAAAAAATATATATATATATATATATATATATATATATATATATATACTGTATATATATATATATATATATATACTGTATATATATATATACTGTATATATATTACTTTTCTGAGGTAAAAATTGATTAGTTAGCATGTTGGTCCTTTTGGTTCTCTGCTGTCACATGCATTTAGATAATATAGAATAAATTAAGACCTCGAAAAGAAAAACAAAATTCTGAATGTTGTATGAATCAGTTGTTTACGGTGCCCTCCACTTGTCTCGCAAAAAAAATCCTAAATAAATTCAGCAGTTTTTTCAATAACCAATTTTGCACAAAAAAAATGGAATTAGTGAATTAGGGCTGGACGATGGTAAAAATGTAGATGGAGAACATGGTCTGACCCTTTTATAATGATATAAAAATGAAAAGCATATGCAAACAACAGCAAGATAAAAACTAAACATTGGTTGAAAATAAGGATGAAAACAAATGATACTTTTAGACTTAGGCTTAGACTTAGATTAATTTTGTCATTTTGTATACACGAGTGTAAACAAAAGGAAATTTCGTTTAAAACAGCTCTAGACAATTTCATTTTCTAAAGATCTATTGTCGATTAATGTTTAATTAGGCAAAAAAATTGTTAAGATAATGTCTTCTTAGATGGACATTCCTTTGGTGTTGTTATGTTATGGACTTTCTGAAAAAGTAATGCATGCCAAATCATGTTTAATGCAGTTATATCAATCAACACAATACTCACAGGGCATCTGCCCTGGCTAAATGACAGTGAGTTTGTAGAAGCATGAATGATGGCATGTTTAACTCTAACAATAAGCAGCCAACAGTCTACGATGACTATGGACCTGTTGAGTTTTCTTAGATATTGGAATAAGGGAGGAGGTCTTCCAACATCACAGGACAGTCTCCTGAGTCAGACTAAGGTTCAAGAGGTCTGGTAGAATCCCACAGTGCTGCTCTGCACAGGCCTTTAGGAGAAGCTTTGGGTCAAAGGGGGGTGAGATTTCCAATTGACTATGGGCAGAAGAAAAGGATGCTTAGTTTATTCTTTAAATAAACCTATTGAAGAATGTATTCAGTTCATTAGTTCTACCCAGACCTCCATCTCTCTGATCCTCCATCTGCTTGAAGCCTGTGATTTTCATCCTTGACCAGACATCTCTGGAATTGTTTTCATGTAGCTTGCTTTCCAGCCTCTTCCTGTATGGCTGCTTGCTTTTTCTTATCTTACCTTTAAGTGGCTTCTTAAAACTCCTCAATAATTCCCTGTCTCTTCCTAGGCTCTTTTTTTCTTGCTTGGCAGGTACTCAGATCACTTGTGCTCCAGGGTTTATTATTGGGGAAGCATTTTACTGTTGTGGTCGACATGGTGTTATCTACACAGAGGTTTATGTAGTCATTTATATGTAAACAAAAAAAACACTAATTAAGAAAATACAAAAAAAAAACAAATGGTGATTACAAAAAAGGAACGCACAAGTTAATGTCTAAGCTAAATCTAGGATGCAGGATGAGGAAGGCACTATACTACAAGATTAATTAGATTGTAATTACTTTTACCAATAATGTCAACTCTTCTTTACAACTTGGCTTTAGTTTCTTAATTTTCAGCTGTTTGTTAGTGTGACAGATTTTCATAAATGCTTTGGATGCCAGATAGGCTCATATTTCAGCCAATAAAACTTTCAGAGACAGAGGAGAGGGTAGTATACCTTAAGACTTCAATGTTCCATCCTATTTGGCTACACTTATTTCTTGCTCCTGCCAGAACAAAAATGTTAAGCTACATTATACCTTTGGCTTATTAACCAAATTTAAAAAGAAACAACTGCCAAAGCTGTTAAAGATGAACAACATATAAAAATGTATATTTTTAGGTATTAATATATAAAAAAGTAAATTACAATTGTTAGCAACCTGAGAAGCCTGTATAGAGGAATGCTTCTAGGAGATCATTGCTCAGATTTCAGTTGTTCAAATTGATGTTATTTGCATCACACCAGCAAAAAGTGTAAAAACTGAAGCTTTCATTGTAATTGATCAGTTTTGCTTTTTAAATTCCCAAAGCTTGAAGTTACTTTTCCACTTGTGTATATCTATTATAATGTATTCTGGTATGATGTTTGTTGGTTTTCATGTTTGTAGCTAATGCTTTATTCTACATAGTCTAAGGCGTAGTAATAAAAGCAGCACAATAAATTGCAAATATAACAAAGCTCTGATTTATGTTATATCCATATCAGGACAAAATGCCTGCACTAAAAAAAAAAACTATTAGCTTATTATTTCTAACCATGTATAAAGATTCCCTATGCCTGTAATATATTGGTGATAGCATTAAATCTAGCTTAAAGGTTTTACAAAATAAGGTGTTAAAGTATTTGAGAGATTACAACTGATTGAAAAAAATATATTTATTATAAAAGTTTTTTTCTTGCTGTTGTAGATGAAAATAATAAATTAATGTTTTTCTTTTCAAGCAGCGGGTTAAAGTACTCACAACATGTAGTGAATGTTGGCTTGAAACCCAGAAAATAATCACATGAACACTTAAAATTATTTTTTAAATTGAGTAATTTTCTTAAGACATCAACATTATTGCAGACCAGGTTTTCTTTTTTCTAGTAAAGATGAAAAATATTTTTTTTTTTATCTTTGTGAAAGTATATCTTTAGCAGCAGAAGTGTTCTTTCTTTTTACAATTCACTGTGCTTTTTTTGGCCATACAGTGCTGCATATTTGGTAGATGTTATGACAGGTACGATAGTTATTTCTGCTTTTACAGTGTTATGTTTGAATTCGTTTTCTTACACTTTACTGTACCACCCTTAACAATCCATGGTCTAACCCAGGCTTATGCTTAATCTGGAAAAGATTGTATGGATTTATTCAGTAATTCAATAATTCAGAGTTATTCATAACTTTTAAATACCCCTTCTCAGGTTAATGAATAAAATACAACACTAAATGTATTTGATCAACTTCCTTAAGTTTCTGTGGCTTGTGTGTTGCTATTTCAGTGGATCAGAAATCTCAAGAATTCCACACATGAACAGAATCAGGAGAAGTTGGTTTAACAATTTCAAGCTCCCAGTTGGGTTGTGTCTGACTGTTCCTTACCACCTTTGCTCTTAGAGGATTAGTTTCTAGTGAAGGAAGCTGCCTTTAGGGTTTAAATAAACATTTTATGAACATTTTGCTGGATACCAGCCAAGTAAAATAAAAATGTTCTTTTACAAGATGATTAGTATCCATGTGACCTATTTCAATTGTAGGCATAGAAATGTAACTATGAATGTACAGCCAAAAACAGATTGTCACATACACTTCATAATAAGACTTATATGATTTATTTATTTTGCGTTGTATTTTAGTTAGGATTACTACTTACTTTTTGAGAGATAAACACAATAATGACAAATCTTTTCTACTTTCCCCTTCAAATTTAGAAGTTAACCATGTTCTCAAACAATTTGGGGAAGATGAGATGTTTTCTTTGTAAGCTTCTGTTAAATGAAACGCTCAAAAATAAATTGTAACTCACATGTAGAGATAACTATGGCAACACCAAAATACTTCAAACATGGGAAAAAAAGACTCTTTCCTTTCCCTTGAGATTTCTAATCGCCCTGTAGGTGTTGCCCATTTCATGATGTTGCCATATCAGGCCACTTCTGGCAATTGGGCTCATCTCTAGGAAGGTTGAACAAAGTCAGACACATTTCACAGCTAAAAGAAACAAATGTATTTGACTTAGAAATGAGTTTAAAAAAAAATAATCTGTCACTTTGCAGAGTACGGTAGTTGCTAAAAGAGGGACTTGGTCTTAGCTTTGAGCAGAAATGATCGCACTCTGCCTCACATTACTGCTCATTAATTGGAGAAAGTGGGAGTGTTGTTTACTGGGCAGGCACAGTGTGGTTAAGTTTACCAACATTTTCCCCAGGCCTGTTTCATTAGTTTATTGTTATTAATATTTTTATTGCATCATAAGACTTTCCTTTGTTTCCTTTGTTGTTAGTCATTACTTTTTTCAGATTACAGTTAGTTCTGTGACCATTGTTGGTTTTCTTTCATCAAACAAGACACCAACAACTTTGTCCACGTGTGTAGGTGTTTCCTGGCGGGGGAGGGTAATGACAGCTCTACATAAACCAGTAATGACCACTTGTTTTTCCAGGATAGGGAGGGGCGGCTGCTCAGAGAGCTGAATGCATACAGATTACATGCTTGCAAGTGACATACTACTTTAGGCACGATTTCGATGAAAACCATTAAAGCATAGTTTAAAAGCTCAAAAACTATTTTGCAGGATTCAGGCAATTTCATTGTTAAATGTGTTTTTTGTCTTTGAGCTAAAATGTTTTGGCCTTGAGAAAATAAAGCTTGTTTTCCTTTTATAAATGTAAACTTTATTTCTAAAGGTTTCCTCATTATTATCCAAGTCTTATTTACAAAACATATTTTTGATAAAACAAAGACATTGTGAAAAAAA
>NW_015150940.1:264343-265262 GCF_000732505.1 Cyprinodon variegatus | reverse complement strand
TTATCCTTTATCAATAAACACCCTTATTTACAAATTGCATTTTGTGTTTACTTGTGTTGTCCTTGACTATTGTTTAAATTGGTTTGATGTTCCGAAACACTTAAGTGTGACAAACATGCAAGAAAAACAGGAAATGAGCAAGGGGGCAAACACTTTTTCACACCACTGTATCTATTGTTCTTAAAATGGATGTAAATTGTTCAAGGTAGTTAGTTTCAGGTCCTGAGGAAGGTTCTGTTAAATTGGTAGGATAAGGTAAATTGTTGGTTTTACTTACTGAGCAAGTGAGTAAAACCAGCCTTTTCTATTTCCAGCAGTCTATGGGTGAGAGGCAGGGTACAGCACCAGTCTGTCATAGGGCAACACAGAGACACACAATAACGTACAACCATGCATACACACACACTCATAGCGGAGGACAATTTAGAGACACCAATTAACCGAACAGTCATGTTTTTGACTGTGGGAGGAAGCCAGGGTAAAGAACCCACACATGCACAGAGAGAATTTGCAAACTCCATGCAGAAAGACACTGGGACGAGGAATTGAATCTTGAACCATCCTGCCGCAAAGCAACATGACTTCAAACTGCGCCACCGTACAGCCCGAGAACCAAAATGATTTGTTTTTTGTACGGATGTTAACTTCTTACTCAGAAGTAAACAGTCATACAGTGCCTAGGGAAGGTATTAGGCCCCCTTGAACTTTTTTTTACCTTTTGCCACATTTTAGGCTTTAAACTTATAGATATAAAGTTAAAAAAATATATTTTTGAAGAATCAATATCAATATCAATATGACAAAATAAAGTGGAATGGAAATTATTGGACAACTTAAACTTGTTTAGCAAACTAAAAACATGAAAAATCGTGTGTGCAAAATGACTCAAAATGATTAATACTTAATATATATTTGTTGT
>NW_015150940.1:214117-263862 GCF_000732505.1 Cyprinodon variegatus | reverse complement strand
TCCACGCTGACCAGATTTTTTAGTTGGTTTAGCTAAGTAGCAAATCTGATTTACAGAGCTTGTGTACGTTTTTTTTTTTACATTTTAGTGGTTATATTCTCAAAATAGAAATAAACAAAACAAAAGAGATTTAATATATTGAAAAAAGTCAGTTGAAGCCTCTAAGTGGACTCACCGAGCTGGATATTTATTTTTATATCTTTTACCTATTTGTGCTTACAGTCATTTTCAAAACAAAGGAATATAACAAACATTAGTGACTTTAAACATGCTAATTTAGATGACCAATCAAATGAACACATTACAATAATTAAAACCTTTATCATAAACCTTTTGAGCTAATGTGCTTTTAATCTGAAATGTTCTCAAAGTGTGTTACTTGTACACAAGATTTATACAAGCGAGTGGTATGTATGTATTATGGGCAAATGGTACAGAATTGTTTTGCAAAGCTTAATTCACATAAAGGTGTAATAGTATTTACCATTATTGCATGTACTGAATGTTCTTAGCATTTCCATATAGTAAAAATGCAGCAATTCCTTGCCTTTTTACCACAATGAGGTCTGAATACAGTGATATTTTTTAAGAACACTTATTTTTTAGCCTTTTTAGTTAACATAATTTCATAAGGAGTGTGAATTTTTCTTACTAAAACCTTTATAGTTTATAGTCATGGATTTAGAATCTATGCCTTAATATACTTTGCACAATCATTCATATTTTTATGCTTTTTCAAATGCTGTTACTTATCATCAAATTTCAAATATATTATTGGTATTCTATATAATAAACAACAAGTTAGTTTATAATTGTGAATTTGAAGGAAAGCAAGTGAGGCAAAGTGATGTAAATTTCTGTTTTTGCCCACACTTAACACTTTGTATATTGGATAGAATGCTATTTTTTGATTTGGTCTCATCTGACTCCCAGGACTTTCTGTTGTTACCTCTGAATCAGTGGTTCTCATTCTTGGTCTTTAAATAGCACTGCTCTGTATGGTGTAGAAATCTCTCTGTTATAGTCAACCAATTCAAATGATAGCCTCCTCAGCAGCCATCAAGTGCTGCAGATGCCCAACTCATTCAAGTAGGGTGTGTGGCACCCAGGCGACACCCAAAACACACAGGGCAGTGGTAGTTGACGAACAGTATAGAAAATTGCTGCTCTAAGTGATATATTACAAGCCTATGTCAGGATTATTTAATGGAACAAAATATTCTGCTTTCCACAGTCTGAAAAAAATCAGGTGTATCAAAACAAGTAATGTAAATTTTACAGTAGAAAAAACAATGCTACTGCTCTGTGAAAAAGTGCTGGTTTCTACTCGCATGCATGGATTTGCAACTCTTTGTTCCCTTCTGTGTGGCTGCAAACCCACTTTAAGGGTATTCCCACCACCTTAAGGGCTGGAGTGAGAAAGTAAGCGTCTTACTCTTGTTAAATGTAATGTGACCAAAATTAAGTGCCTCTGCGATTTGAAAATTGCATTTTGTTAAATTACATTATATTGCAAATGCAATTATTTGCCCAGCCCTACTTCCTGAGATCTTGAAAGCTTGGAGTACTTTCTATTACCCAACTTTTCTTTTCAAGTTCTTGGGTCTGCTGTCTTCTTTGACAAGCTTCTGAGACCTTTTCCCGAGAAAAAGCAATTGGTTACAATTTGTATTTTTAGGGGTACACTGCGAAAACAATCTAGAAATAACTAAAAATGTCTTTAATTAAGTATATTCACCCTTAATTTGAGTAGGTAAATGAGATACAGTAGTTTGCCAATGAAATGAGTAATTTTACTCTTAAAATAAGATAATTAGATAATATGCACTTGAAATAAGACAATGCAAATGTGTTTTCTTATTTTAAGTGTAAATTGTCTTGTTCCATTGGCAAAATGTCTCTTTTACCTCCTCAATTCAAGAACAAATGCACCTAATTTAAGAAAAAGAAATGACTTATCTAGATTTAGATTTTTTTGTAGTGTATGAGGGCAATCAGGAAATGCAAGTTAATTTGCAAAAAAATAACTAAGCTTGAAAGTCACTTATAATTTGCTGTCTATGTGGAAATAAATTCCTGCTTTTGTAAATAATCCAACAGACTTCCCTATTTTTTGAAAATAATCGCCCTGTTCACAAAAACAATGCAAATGTACAACCCTGTACCTACACCTGAGAGGGAACCCTATTAATCGTTTGCGAGAGCATACAAGCCCATTTCTCTTTGTATTACTAGCAGTGATGTGAAATGGATTTCTCCAAATTACATCCCGAACTTCACCTGTCAAGTAGAAACTTTGTAACTGAGGCATCAGTGGGAAGCCCAACCTATTCTTCCAGTGTATGCCATTGCATGAAACAATCTCCCAAAACACTCTGGTCTTTTTCTCTCTACTGAGGCCTTTCTCTTGTTCTCATACACTTCGTAGACACTTTTTCTCTTATGATCCTTGGCCATTTCCAAAGAAATGTGGTGAGAAAGGTGAGCTTCAATGACTGGCTAAAACCGTAGCTCACAACACATACCCTGTATACACCTGAGAGCATGCATGCACAGAAAAAGATAGCTAACTGGGGACAAGCACATAGGACAGCCTTATGTAAACATATCACCAGAATGATTGACAATAAGGAGGACCACTTATTTAGATGATCCACCTGGAAAAAGAAAATCCTCCCCTATACCTTTAAGCAACAAATGT
Source organism: Cyprinodon variegatus (assembly GCF_000732505.1). Classification (NCBI taxonomy): domain Eukaryota; kingdom Metazoa; phylum Chordata; class Actinopteri; order Cyprinodontiformes; family Cyprinodontidae; genus Cyprinodon; species Cyprinodon variegatus. Next base: position 261,161 of record NW_015150940.1, on the reverse strand, counting down.
TCTTTAAAACAGTATAGACCTTTTCTTATCACTTAAGACTTGCCTCACCTTGCTAATCACTTGCCATTTCTACAGAGTTTACAATTTGGCTGGTTGTAAATAGTTAATTATTACTAAATAAGACTATTGAAAAAAAGTGTTCAATCTATCTGCATATGGTATTTTTCTGCAGTCTGTTTTTCTGAGGGGTTTGATTTGCTTTTACCTGTTTATAGAAAGAGATGGAAGAATGACTTGAAGTTGTTGGTGGTGGGTGGATTAACAGAACCAATGTCTTGCTTTATTCAGTTTGACTTTCCAAAATCATTCTTTCAAATCTTTTTATACATTCATTGATTTGGGTCAAACTAATAATAAATGTTTGAGTTTTTCTGTTAAAATTAAATGATGCTTAACATGTAAAAAAAAATGGCTTTAGTTGCAGTCCGGAACATTACACAGCTAATGCGTTGTATGCTAAAATCCATCCACCACTCCAAACCAACTGTTTATGAACATATCAACTGTGAACAGGCCAGTTTTGTGTTATACAGTAACCTAACACCTTTTCTACAACAGGACTTTGACAGCTGCAAGCTACCTTTCTCACAACCTTTCTGTTTCTTATAGGTGTACCCATCTTTTTCCATGTCTCATAACATGTTGCTGCATATGTAATCATAGCAATGACAGTTAATTCATATTAATCTCTTTTTTCCCCTTGCACCCCTTTCATTCTCTCTTCCAACGCTTAAAATAGAAGTGGAGCAAAAAGGTAAATAAAAGACATGATCAAAACCCTAGCTCCTTGTTTTGTGGCATCTGGTTGTAAATTACCTTTTTTCTCATGGTGGCCTCTACAAACACATTGCAGATGTTTCTTTTCAGAATCCCCTCGCCCCTTTCCCTCTTTCTCCAGCTGTAATGTTAATGGCCAGAGAAGTGCTGTAAGGCAAGTAGTGAGGCTGGCCATAAAAGAAATAGCACACATGCAGCCCAAAAGATGTAAATGGGGGGTGTATTGGCTGCAGTCCTTAGGGACATCCTCCTCTCATTCTCCCTGTGTGCTTTTGCTACTCAGCAGAATCTCATATTGCCTGGCTTCCAAACCCCTTCCCTTAGCATGCTATGGTAACAGTGTTTCTTAGACCTCTTATCAAGCTATTGCATTTTACTGTCCCCCTTTTCTCCAACCCCCTCCTCACTTTTTCCTCAACATTACTCTCATCTTGACCACTTGCTTCTCTTTTCTCTGTTGATTCTTTATCTCCGATACCTCAAAGCAACAACCAAAACACCTCAACATACCCTTAGTTAAAGTACACCAAAATGCAATGATGTGATATCTGCACCACTTTGTAAAGACAAACCTTTGCTGTTATATACTGTAAAGAATGTGGTGTAAATGAGAACAGTGCAAGTATATTCACAACCACTTTTGCAGACTCGGCTGACTCCTGCTCTATCATAACCTCTACCATCTATTATCATGGACTTTTTTATTTAGTTTTGTTGTTGTTTACAGGATCAATTGTTTTCTTAGGATGCGTTTTTCATTCTGTCCCCTCCCCTTTTTGTTCTAGTTAGCTAAAAATGTTTGAGGCCAACCTTTTATGTTTCAAACACTACAGTTTAATGTTTTTCTAAATAACTTTTGCATTTCTTTCAATGCACATGACTAATATGGTTGTACTGCTTGTGTATATTGGCTAACAAGATATGTGACTACCTGCATTAGAAAAGATGTAAAAGAAGTTAATGCTTGAGAATATGTTGTGAGTAAATTTTATAGTTTCATGTTTCATCTATTAACCTGCACCTGTTTCTCATTTTACTCTTCTCCCATTGCTAGTTTTTCTTTGTCCTGGGACTCTGAAAGCTGTCGGTGAGCCTTCCTTTCGGTTTGAGGTGGAGCAGCAAGCTGGGGCCTGGTGCAAAGACCCACTTCAAGCTGGCGACAAAATCTACTTCATGCCTTGGACTCCTTACAGGACAGACACGTTAATTGAATATTCCTCCCTTGATGATGTCCAAAATGCCAGGCACACTATCACCTACAAGCTGCCTCACCGAGTGGACGGGACTGGATTTGTGGTTTATGATGGGGCCGTGTTTTTCAACAAGGAGCGAACGCGCAACATTGTGAAGTTTGATCTGCGGACTCGCATCAAAAGCGGCGAGGCGATAATTAATAACGCTAATTACCATGACACATCGCCCTACAAGTGGGGAGGCAAAACAGACATCGACCTGGCAGTGGACGAGAATGGTCTTTGGGTGATATATGCCACAGAGCAGAACAATGGCATGATGGTTATCAGCCAACTGAACCCGTACACACTTCGGTTTGAGGCTACGTGGGAAACTGCGTATGATAAGCGCTCAGCCTCCAATGCCTTCATGGTTTGTGGAGTACTCTACGTTGTGCGCTCCACCTATGAAGACAATGAAAGCGAGGTCAGCAAGAGCCTGATAGATTACATTTATAACACAAAACTGAATCGTGGGGAATTCGTTGATATCCACTTTCCCAATCAGTACCAGTACATTGCAGCTTTGGATTATAATCCCAGAGATAACCAGCTCTATGTTTGGGATAACTTTTACGTCCTGCGATACAACCTGGAGTTTGGCCCGCCTGACCCTGCTCACGGTAAGAACTAATCTCTCATACAATCTTCTACAAACCTTCATTTAAAATATATTGCTGATATGGTGCTTTAAGATCCTAACAAGTGTATTTTATATTGTGTTAGTATTCTACATTTACTGGGTATCATGTTCCCCAGCTGACTGATTTTTAATTTCTAATCTTAAATGTCCAAAATTTCTTCTGGGAAGATCTCAGTAGGAAAGCATCTTGAGCCTATGAGAAGAGTTAAACAACACCTTGAAGCCCGTTACCTTTTCAAGGAGGATCAATATCCAGGGAATTTGGAGAGGTTTACCATCCCTGCATTACCAGAGTACCAGGTGCTAAAGCTTTGGGTACCACTGCTAGCATATACCTTTTTTCAAGAACAAGCGAGACAGGGAAAAGCTGAGCTATGTATTCAACTCAGGAAACATGCATGCCCGGACAGGTGTAAAGTCTGGCCCAGGGCAAGATTAGATCTTTCCCAAAGAAATGCTGAAGTACTAAATCTCTGTTGGCCATTAAAAAGAAAAAAAAAAGAAAAAATCTCACGCTCCTAGACAGAAGTGTCAGGATTTAAGGTCTTGCAAAGAAAAAAGATTTTAGACATAAGGGAGAAGGATCAATCATCCAGGGTCACCACAGCTGCACGTGTTTTTAATTAAGCTGTCAAGAGCAGAGAAGTAGCTAGCCCACGTCTGTGATAGCCCTTGCACAGAAAATATAATAACAGCAATTATCCTAATCCCCTTACACTCAGGGTCCTAAGCCCAAGAAATACCCAGGGTAGTCACTGATGAGTCGCAGAGGTCAAGCAACTTTTTCCACAGATTATCAGGAAGCTTAAGATTTATTAATATGTTTGCTTGTCCATTTTGGTATTGATAGGGCTTGGGCTAAGGCTACTAAATTGGATTCAGTCTTTGGAACAGCTTCAGTCTTGCCAGAAGAAGGCAGGCTTTACTTCGACAAAGAATAAGACCCCGTTTTCAAATGAGAATTTATACGCCAGGAATTTATGGCTACAGTTACTTTTTTCGTTATCCCACCTTTGAATTTTTATTGTCCCTCTGAAGCACAAGGATAGAAATAAATTCCGTAGTAGGATGTTGCAAGTAAATGTTTTGTAAAGAATTACATAATGGAATTGGATTTATTTAAGATTAATCAACCAAAAATCTTGCACAGACTTATGCTAACAGGTTTAATTGTTTTAAGAGGTAAGGCCAGTGTGACTTATTTTTTTTTTTTTTTTTTTTTAACATACTACAGCAATTATTACTTACATTTATTTACATTATGGCTACCCTTTTTTTTTATAAGTGGCGTCATATTGGTTTTGAGCACAGATTGACTTTCAAATGTGAAAGTATAATATAAAATTTACATTCTTAACTTCACATTTTAAGGAGAGCTAATACTACACAGCCCCCTAAAAACACCGTCTCAAACAGGCATGTCCAAAGTTGTTCCTTGAGGGCCCCTATCCCGCAAGTTTTAGAGGTTTCTCTGCTTCAACACAGCTGATTCTGATCATTGCAGTTCAAATAAAGCCTGTTATTCAGCTATCAATGGAAATCAGCTGTGCTAAAGCAGGAAACCTCTATAAACTGCAGGACAGCAGCCCTAATGGACCGACTTTGGAAGTGCCTGGTCTAGTCCCTAAAACCCAATAGCAGCATTTTTATTACAGGGTTCTTTTCCTCAATGGAAAGGGAGTCTGGTCAGGAGTAATGGAAATATTTGGCTAAATACTGAAAGATAGCTTACAAGAGGCTACAAAACACTGTCAACTTAACTATAGGTTGACAGTGGGACAACAACCCTACAAAAATAGCCAGATTAACAATGGAAAGTTTGAAATTAAGATAACACTTGAAAATAAAATATCTTTTCATTGACAGTCTTCATTTATTCTGACCATGCTTCAGATACTGTATCTTGCAAAGAAAAAAGAGCAAACGGTAATTATCTGGATCTTCAAAGGTGGAAGACGTTAGGGTAGAACCTCTTCAAAGAGAATAAAGAAAATTTTTACTCTAGAGAGGTGCCTAAAATATGTATAGCTATAATCACACCAAGAGGTTGTTCTACGAATCACTGGGCTGAGCAGTGCTGGGTATATACTGTACGCAAACACTAAACCTTTTAAATGTATTTATTTAATTTTTTCATAAATTTGAAAAATATCTTTTTTATTTTCTCAGCAATACTTTGCCCAAGGTTTGTGGTTAGGGTGTTGAAAATTGCATTTGGTGTTAAAGAAATGTTCAAAATGTGTTTGCTCCCTACTCATTCAACATACAGACCTCCCGATCATTGTGATGAGCCCATCTTTTCTCAATGTTGAGTATAGTTTGGAGCTTTGCAAACTCTACCTGTCATAGTATATGCGCTCCTTGGGACACTTTTTTTATGTCAACAAGGACTCTGCTCTCTCTTCCTGACAAATGAGACCTGAGTCTGGCCCTGCTGCTGACTAATGTATGTTGAGCTGAAGTCGATGAGAGTAAAGCAGAAAGGTCCAGGATGATCATCAAGTTGTCAATAAACTTGTCCTCCCACATGGCTGATGTTGACACATAAATGATGGCACTTTTTTTCTTGCTGTCACTGGACGCCCTCTCTTTAATATCTTGATGCTCGTTTGTCTGCCTCACTAGAGACTGAAAGAAGCTATCAAAAATGCACGGTGTGTTTGAGCACCGTGGGGGGTGCATAAAATTGGAAAACAAATTAGAGTGCAAGTTAAATTATCCAAAGTGGCATTTCAAAACATTTCAAAAACATATCAGATTAATTTATAGTTTTTTTTAGGGGATCTTTGGAGTTTGCATGAAAGACTGTGTGTCTTGGATTGCCCAACAGTCAAGGAAATACTATTCCAAAATTTTAAAAGCTGTGATGGGATTAGGCCACACTCTTTTTATGAAGATAAGAGTGTGCTGTTATAAGTTCAAGAATAGTATTAGATTTATCTTCAAAAAGGAACTTCAAAGCATGCACAGACCATAACTTAATGGAGCATTTCTAAGAAGAGAAACTGCTGATGTTTCCATTTGTTATGCAGCTTCTTCCTAAACTGCACCAATATTTCTCAAGTGTACAAAAATCTTACCCATTTGATTTTGCCTACCATTTGCAGCGAAACCGCAAAGTAATGGGAAAATCATGTGCGACAGACTGTTGAGTTCCCGTCACCTCTGATAATTTTGCCTGCCTAGAGACAAGATCATCTCTTGTAGGATTATAGAGGGGTAGATGGGGTCACGTCCAATACGCATTTCCTCTGCAAATGGACATTAAATGGGTCAGTAAGTCTTACACTTGGCTTGAAGCAGAAGCCCCATAAGCTGCTCATTTAACTCTGCTGTCCTGGGTACTTTCTTCCTAGCATATGGTAAGTCATAAAAAATAGTCCTATAACTGATTTAAATTAGGTATTCCCAGGAAGAGTTACACCACCATATTTTATGTAATTCATGTCAACCTCGGATATGATGTAGTAAGAAATATCAAAAGCGATTCACACCACACATGCATACAAATCCTCTAACACTGCCTTAGTTGGACACATATCAGGCTGGGAACCCTTTTGTTTCAACTGTTGTAGCAAAATTTGTTCTTTACAAGTGCTTTCTGTGCTGCAATTAAGAGTCGGACAAATCATAATTGTTAAAACATAAATTCTATTGTATACACTTTTGCACTTTGCTGCAGCCCCATGTGAACCCAAGGCAAGAAAAAATTGTAAGAACAAAAAATGATCTAATTTATAAAAAATTACAGGATACTCTTTATTGACGTGAGTCATCAATTAATTTTAAAGCTCTGCATGTGTTCCATAAGATGACCTGTGTTTTGGATGTAAGGAAAATAACTTACCATGCAAAAATGTTAGCTGCTACAAATGTGTGTTACTTGTAGGCATTAACAGTCACCCTGGAGAGCTTACCTCATACAGTCTGATGAATACACAAGTCTCTAATAAGAACCACGATGATTTATTCCTGTCTACTCTGCTGCTTCCATAGAGGTTAACCTGTGCATGTAAATATTTGAAGTAGAAATAAGGACATACAGAGGGAGAGATGGAGATTTTCAAGGAAAAGTACATTTACACCTTGAACATAGGACCGTTGTAAATATACCTATTAACAGATTTTTATTGAATCTCGGGTTAAATACATTTAGCCTTTGAGCTAATTTATACCTTGATCTCATACACACACATCAGCATTTCCTTCTTTTCATTTCTGTTATACCTATAAATTAATCCTTCATCCACAAATTATTTAGTTTGAGAAAATAAATGTTTTTTTTATATGTTCATTTTCATGAATTATATGGATGTTTCTTGACAGAAATTGGCACATTCGCACATGGAATTTAATGCTGCTTCATAATATTTGGTAGACCCGTTCTATTACACATGTTCAATTGCAGTAAGAAAGTAGAGTACAAATATTCAGGTCAAATCATTAATCTTTAAGGGACTGAAATGATTGATCCAAGGTAAATTTAAAATGCCCGACAATTGGGGTCCACAATTGTTTAAAAAAAAAAAAAAATCCCTATTTAACCAAGAGCTATAATTTAGCAATCCTTTGTTATAAAAACCCAAATTAAGAAGCCTTGTTAATTTAAAACCCATTTTAAACATTGCCATAAATGTTCATCAACTAAACCATTTTTTAGTAAAATGATACCCTTTTATGTTACATTATAGATGTCAATTAATTTACAGTCATATTTTTTTGCAATAAAAATCATATTTATTACTGTAGAGTATTACATGATGACCCCCAAAAAAAGGAAATATTAAATTAAATAGTGGTAAATCTTAATTTTTTATTGCCACCAGACCTCTTAAGAATCTGACCATTTGGTTTACTAGTAGTGTCATTCTAGGTATTTATCTATATCTTTCATTAAAAAAAATCTTTATGATTTTAGATTAAAATTTTATTAAAACAAAGCTTGAATAATCTCCAGCTCCTGTATTGTATTGTTAGTGATATTAAGGTCAGCATTCTAAGCACAAATATTGTGCAGTTGTCGTTTAGGAATATATTGACTTACTGATAGGCACCACTACATATAATTATTAAAACCATGCAGTCTAAAAAGTTTCATATTATAACTCCAAAAGTAGGTTATCTAACAGCAAGACATCAGTTGTTTTTTTCAAATGGGTAGTTCTGATATGGTAACATTTTTTATAGTCTCAATATTTGCCAATGACCACTTTTCTACATAGTTTGCAGTTGTTAAAGGAGAATTGTACAACCAACTTTTTCCCAAGAAGCAGCAAGGGCATGCAGTATTTTCTATAGCTGTAAGATTTTGTAGATCTAAGCTTGTTCTGTGATTCTCTAATAATAAGAAATAACAGCTATTACAGCAATGGCCAATATGACAAACAGTTAATTTCTGAAATCACTTAACTTTGTTTTACCCATTGATTCATCTCTAACCAATATGTCTTCCAAGAAGCCTAATCAGCATCAAAACATTAGTCTTTAGCACAACAGTTAACTGAAACAAATGGGTAATAATATTTTTTCCTTATTTTTTAAAGTTACATTTAACATTCAGTTTGCAAGCGATTTCATTTGCTCATTTGACTTGTTTCTATGCCACAGTCACCAGCTACAAGGTCCAGGATGTGTTAAAAATGCCCAATTTGTTTGTTTGCCTGAGCAACAATCTCACCCTTCTCCCTAAGCCCCTATCAACTATCTAAGCGGACACAGTGGTGTGAAAGGAGAGGTTATCGATGTGGAAAATCACCCTTTTTGTTTGTCTTGTTTTGTTGGTTTTTTGGATGTCTTTCTCCTGTCTTGTTTTCAGTTATGTTTTTTTTTTCTTGATCTGCTTCCATCTACTATTTCTCTCTGCCATTCTCCCCTCTATCAGTCGTAACCTACCATTTAGTAGTACGTACTTTTTTCCCTCCCCCTACCATATATATATATATATATATATATATATATATATATATATATATATATATATATATCACATAAAAAGTATTCACAGAAAATAAATACAAATAAAAATAAGCAAATATAAGTATGCAAATATATCTTATATATTTTATAAAGTTGAATTGTGAAATAGTGAGGATAAAAAAAAAACTAATTTTAAAGAGATATTTTGCATGTTTTTACAGAAAACTATCTTGAAAATAGCCTTTTTATTTGACCCTCTATGACTTAAACTTTGTTTGATGAGCAGACTGACACCTCAGTAATTTGCTGCCCAAGTAGCCTATTTTCCCTACATTTACTTCTCACACTGCTTCTGTGGATGTGACGTCAAGCACGTTCATGTTAAATGGGTCCAAACTTACAAACAATGGCATCGAGCTCAACATAGGCACCATTGGCAACTCCACATTAGGTGAAAAAAAAGAACCAGAAAAGTTGTTAAGTACGAGGGTGCTCTATTAGAACAAGTAGAAGAGTCCTGCAGTTCTGTGTTTTGGCCACTAGTGTCAAAACACCCTATCATGCCACTTTAAGTTCTATTCTTTCACAACCCAAACAAACTCAGCTATTTCCTACAATAAAAATCCAGCAAACAGAATTTTAAGAATCATATAATGGAACACAAACTTACACAAGTTTTACAAAATAGTAAGTGAGCTAAGATAAACATAGTGTACTTGAAATACTCATGGGCACAACTGGCACAACTCTACAGGATTTATTAATAACCCATTGCTGAAAATTATAGGCTAAGTAAACTTAGGTAATATACAGAGAGCTGAGCAACACCAGCTAATTATCTGACGGGAGGAATAGAACCACATTTGCTTGCAAAACACACTCATGTCTTGAATGATATCCTATTAATCAAACATTTTCATCAGATATCTATATTTATGCTCAATTTGCTAGCATGTTTGTTTGTTTTTTGACCAATTTAAAGATTTCTTATTCAGGGATATTTAGCATCTACACGCAGACTTTAACAGATATTAATAAGAAATATTATTACAGTAACCAAGGTTTTTTTGATTCACTTATCAGGTAGTGAAAATCCTAAAAGTAGCCTTAATTTTTATCATCGTTTTCTATTTTAAAACATAACACCTATTGTCCCAAGGACTTAATGGCATTGGGAGTCAAAAGACTGTACAGTAGTCTTCCTTTGCATAATTTCTTTGGTGCATATAGACAAGATAACTTGATATGAGCCCCCAACCATGACCCCTTCACCCCAACCCCTAGTTTAATCTTAGCCTATTCAATTCTTGTTAGTCATAAAAAATATATTGAGACAAAAGTTTCGAAGAATTGATCAATCAGTGTATTAATAGGAAATGTATTGAAAATGTATACAAATATTTTCTACAGCCATGCCTAAAAATGTATGTAAAGCAATTTGGTTTTGTTAAGTGAGACATAATGTTAAAAAGGTTATGTATGTGGCACATGTTATACATGTATGTGTTTAATAATGACAAATAATTTAACATTTCATTATTGATTTCATTAGCACTGTTTTATTATTATTAATGTGATGCATCCATCTCAAGTTTGCAAATTTAAAAACAGAAATAATGTGCCTGTGTAATGAATTAAATGTGGTGCACTATCAGCTTTCTATACTTGCTGCATTCCTATCGATCCTGTTTATAGATTTCTGCTTGTGTGACATGTTTAGATTTGAGCGAAAAAGTTAGGGTCAAACCTCTCTTTAGCAGTAGGACCTTTTTTTCACAGCCGCACACATCCAGACTGAACCTGATATATTTATGTAATTCTGAAGCAAACTAGAAACGGCACACTCTCTAAATGAACCCATTGAATGGTTTTTAATATTAACTTCATCTATCAAAGTTTAAAAAAACAATATTTGACAGAAACTGATGAGTTGATGAGCCCTAACACACTGATGGCAGCTTGCACACAGAGCAGGCTGTCTGTAGATAACAGCGATCCGAAGTTAGGCCTACCTGTGGCTTGTAGCTCAACTGAAAATCTTGGTTCTATATCAAAGTGATGGAGCTGTTGTCTTACCCAGAAGGGAGAGGAAGATTCAGGCTCTATCTTCCTCCCTCTGCCTCTATGTATACAGGCTGAATCAAACTTAGCGCAGTTATCCGGCCTAAACACTCTGTCAGGTTATAAGGACCAGCTAAGGTGAAGTATCTCTTCACTGTGGTCACTAGTTTAGTGCCCTCTTCACTCTTATTTGGGTGAATGTTTTAAAACTAGTTGGCAAAATGTGTCATAATGAAAGGTTTATGATTTTATTTTGCTGTTTTCTGTTCATCTTTGTTTCAATATGCCTATATTCCGTTTGCACTAAGTTATCAGCTACAACCGTCTAACAGCCCATGCCTATGTGCACCCAGGGGCTTCTCGGTACTTAACCCCAGACCTGTTTTCTCTGAAATATAATCATTTCTGCTTCTCTAGTGTAAAACATTATGGTCAGTTGTTGGTACCAGATAAGGCCATTAAACAAGGCCTTTCCCGAACACACCTCAACATGATGTTTTATCAAAAGCCCAAACTGCTTGTAATTCGTTGCCTTGGGCTGTCAACTGCTGAAGTTAAACTGCTGTACAGAGTGCTGTTAAATGATACCCACCAACAACATACAAGAATTCAAGCAACAGCAGACCTGGACTTATGATTTAAAATGTCATAAAGCGTTGCTTTACATAATATGAGGAGAGGGAGAGAGAAAGAGGCAATGATTATGGTTACACTGAGCCCTATAGCCAAGGGGATCCGCAGTTTCTTGTTTGATTACAGTCAGACTGTGAAACAACGTGTATTAAAAGAATTATTACTCAGACATCACAATGGTCCCCCATCACTGCCTGACACATGCCTTTGAGGAGCTTTATTTCACACAGTCTGATTATTGTGTCTCTGGGAGTCTGTGTTCCATTAATCTGTACATGTGCGAAATTGTCTTTCACTTTCTACAGCTATGCTGTTGTCTGCATGCATGCTTAAGCAGTTTCCAGCCCCTCATACGTGTGTGCCTGAGTTTGGGTTGTCATTTCTACGCCTGTGCCCGAATGACCCCCTCTGTCGCTCACTGCATCTAATTTTTTGTCTGCTTGGCACAGTTTGAGTTAATACTTGAAATTTGAGGCACGCACCCTTACAAAAAGCTGGAAGAAGATAAAAAGAAAATGTTGTCTGGCAGCTGCTGTGTCTGTTTCCTTTACTTTGTGTTATGTTGTTTGTGGAGCTCTATATGAATGTGTACATGTTTGCGATTGCTTGGGTTTAAGTGGAGTGTGCTGCCTTGCCTCTGTCCATATGAAGCGATGCATTGGCTCTGTCAGAAAGCAACAAGTTAGACCCAGCAGTAAATAACGTAAAACATCTATTAGGTTTTGTTTCCTAAGACTTGGATGTGTGCTGAACAAACTTCACAAGGACACAGCTCCTGGGAAATTATGTGAATTTTTCTCAGCTTTCTTCATATTTACTGCTGATGTACCAGCAATCACACGCCTTGTTGGCTTTCACAGCTATGCATGCAACACCAAGTGAAAGATGTGTAATCCAATTTCCTCTGTGTGTGTCATTGCTGTTATTGGTAGATATCAAATGCATCACATACTTGATATACTCATTACACTGTTTCATTGTCAATAGCAGCTCCACTTCCCTATGAACCTAAATGCAACCGAGCTGAGTCCAGCAGAGATTGTTTTAATTTTTAAGAAACATTTCTAAAACTACACTTTACTTAAGGACAAAAAAAACTTTATAGCCATTAATCTACCCTTGTTATAATAATACAAATTTTGCCAAATTGTAGTTTCTATAAAAAAAAATAATGGCATTCATAATACTTCTGGACTTCACATAAACACCAGATATGTGTTTTATTTTGCAGTTTCTATAAAATCTAGTTTTCAGTAATATTTTGAAACAAATAAAAATCAATGTTATAAAAAAAAAAATCAATTTTTTTTACAACATTCATAAATGGAGTAAAGCGAGGCTGAAAATTAAGTCAAGCAATGTTTCCCTACACATATTAAATACTGTTTTCTTGTAACCAGTTTCTTGCAACTCTTAAGCAAGTTTTTCTGTTCTATAATCTCAAATACAGTCCACACTGAAGGGTGTGTTTATGATAATAAGTTCTTCTGCTTATGTATGCTGCATGCCCTGATTGGAAAAAATCATTTGGTGTTACAGTTTCAGACTTATTGATCACTAGTGTAACACAGTTAATTTTAGAATAGTCAGATAGCTATTTTAACCACATGTCTAATTTGTTTATTAGTATCTTATTGTTATAATGTGATTTTTCTTAAGGGCTCATTTAGTAAAAATGACCAGCTTTTTTAAACCTTTGATCAATGCAATTTTTCCAAAAGGATGGAAAAGAGAAGGTAGCCTTCTCGTGAAACCTCGCCTAATACCACTATACGAGTAAAGAGAAAGCTGATGGAAAGTTTTTCTTTTTTTAGTTTTTTTTTTCCTCATGATTTTCTCCTCTGTCAAAAGATAAGTAGAACCTGATAAAAATCACAAAATGTTACCCTGATGAACAACCACCCAGAGTCAGTACCAGATATGATATAATTGACATAAATGCTGGGGTTTTCCATTTGTCACCCTGACACGAGTACTCAATCCTGATAAAGTCTCATCCAGGCTTCATATAAGCGTAAGGATTGTATGTGTGTGTGTGAGAGTGTGTTTTCCTCTGCTTCTGAGTTCTTACTGTAAATGTATGCATATGCTGACAACACTTGACAAGCCACATTCATCTCTTTGATTCCTGTCTTATTTTCTGTCATCGATCCCAGACCTGTAACCCCAGCGGTAATAACAGAACCACCAAGAAATGCCACAGTGTGTGGGCATCGGATCACACAAAGTGGTTATGAATAAGCCTTCCCTGACTATTGGCTGTACTTTGGAGAATATCAGTCTATGCACTTGCACTTCGTGACAGCTAATTGAAGCTTCCCCTTGGGCTGAGATCAGGAGAGATATAATAATCAAGAATCCTGTCCTGGTTTTGGATGTAGTCCAAAGTAGTCAAAAAACTTTAACTCACTCACTTTGTTAACTAAAGAATATAATTCAGGGAATGCACCTACGATGTCAGACATCTGACGTTGCAGTAAAAGACAAGATGTCACAAATTAGACAAAAAGACCCATGCAGTTTTCTTACAGATCAATAACGATCCTTCACAGCATCCACTTATAGACATATTCACTTGGACAGCTCTGTGAGTGGAGTTGGCCTTTTTTGTAATACCTTAGCTTCTTCCTTCCTGCTTTCAGTGGATTAAACTGAACCAGGCTATTGCATATAGGTAATAAGATTAGTGTGCCGTTGGCAGAAATGTGAGCTAGCATACCACACACAATAAAAAAACAGTGGTCAGAGAGGCTTGCATTGTTCATTTTGAAATCTCAGTGGGAAGAATAGCCTACATTCAGATTGACCTTTCTTTACACACAGGAAAGAGGATTACATTGTATCATAAACATGACGTGAAAACCCCACCAACAGGATTATAGTAGGCCTTTCATCTAATGTGTCTGCGTTGTATTATTCCTCATTAATGAGGCCTGTTACAGCACAGCTGTTTTCAGCTGTAGCTTGGACCTTTACCAGCGCCTTTTTTTTTTCCAATGCTAATATGACTTTATTTTCTTATTAATGGGCATATACGAACATGGGTGACCCATACCGGATTTTAATCAAAATGGAAAAGCAAACTTTTTTCCGGCAAGGCTAATGTAGTATAACCACTTAGTCCCCAAACACCCATTTTTTTCTTTATTATGTAGTGTAAAAATCATTTTCTTTTTGCTTATTTCAATAACTAGCTGGTGAGTGAGAACGATGGCGGCTTTGCTACATTTACAACTTACAGTTTTTTAATTCGTCTTAGCAAAAAGTCTAAGTTGTATGGACGTTATGACAAAAAAATTAAAAGTGGGGTACACCATGACACTTTAAAAATGTTATTACATTCTCATCTAAAAACATAAGAACCTATTTAGTATTCAAATTTGTAATTCAAGTATTATGGATTGTAAACATTTGAGTTCTCTGCACATCTTATTTAAGAGCAATTCTAATGTTAAAATAACACTGTGTAACCTTTTAAGTATTTCAGTAGTTTAATTAGAGATATGTTTACTGATTTTTACTCTCAATGTACGCTCAATGGTGTGTCTCCTTGTTCCGTGTGGGCTGGCCCTTTAAAAAAAAATCCTATTTTACTTGAGACGGTCGGATCCATCGCTAATTGAGTCATGTGACCCAGATGAACGCTTTTTCGGCAGTCTGAAATCTCCTTAAACATGAGAGATAACTTAACTAAAAGTTGTTGTTGGGAGACAAAATAGATATGACACCTACCTGATCAGAAATATCTTTGGTTCTCTGATTTGGGTGGATGTCGTCTTATCTTTACAAAGAACTCCATGACTTAATCTGCTGGTCCAAAGAGGTCTGCTATCAGATTCCAAAACACAGAGAGAGACTGTTTCATTTTGCAACAGTGCAGGTTTGCCATTGGCCTTCAGGGGTGCTAAACCTATAAGTTACACGTATGGCACAGTTAGTGTCTAAAAGCTTAAGAATGTCTAATGCCACATTTTTAGCTTCATGCTAACTTGTCAAAACATAAATTTTCTCTGTAATTCTAATGGTGATTGTAGGTAGGAATGGAAAACCAAAACTTCAAAGACACTTATTATAAACAGACCCATGAAACCCAACATTTGCCTAGGGCCACAAAAAGGAGCCTTGTTGAATGAGAGTGTTGACAAGATACAGTTGCTAGTTGACAAGCTTCAGGAATGTACTTGGATCACAGTAGATGTCTCTCTGATTTATTGGCTGTAACTAGGAGCCCTTTATCTCAAATCATGCCTGTGAACTGTGATTCATTTTATTTCTGTCAGTGTTTTAAACCCCAGCATCCCATGACCAATGGAGTTCTAAGATTTTATCTTCCATCATTTGGAAATGGGATACCTTTAGAGGGCCTCACAGATTCTTGGAGATATTCTGGAAATGTTCCAAACATTTCCAACCCAGATGTTTTAAAAGAAAAAATATTGACTTATATGCTCTGTTGACCCAGTATGAGAATCATAAAATTGCATAAACAAAAATGTTAAAAAAGTTATATTTAACTTGAATTAACTTGAATTTACTTCTAAGACACAGAAATGTAAAAGCAGACGAAGGGTTCAGGTATGTCACCTTCATATTAAAGGACACTGCAGACAGCTTGTCTCTCAGTCACTGTAAGAGGGTTTATGGTTGACCATTTCACAGTGTTGAGTAAAAACATGAATGTAGGGGAGGAGGTACAAAAAAGACAAGGTGAATTCAGCCAACCAAATCTGCCTTCAGCTCACAGTCAAAAACGCCAGTCATCTGTGTATACCCTCACATCCTCCTGCTTGCGTGTGTATGTGTGGCTCTCAAGTCCACAACAGGAGGTAGCACACAGAGCACTCCTTTGGTCAATAGAGCCTATTTCGCCACAGGTAGCAAAGAGCCTTAAAGGCATCTTACCTTCAGCTCTACTGTGCTGAAGCCTTCATCCGCACTGTGGGCCTATGGTTGTAGCAGTTGGGGTGGGGGTGTGCGCAGTGGTGGGAGATTTGGGGTTGCTGTCAGCGAGACCTATTATCCAATGAAGGCAACAGATATGTAAGTGTTGTCACCTGGGGTCTGGTTGCCTCTCCTGCAATCTACCTGAAGACAGAAACTGTCCATTCCTTAGTGGGAAGACGCTGTATTGTTTCAGAAAATTTCTGTCATCATCCTCTGTCTCTGTGTTCTTCTATTTTTTTTTATTTATTTTCCCACCAGCCCTTTGCATTTACCCTCGTCCTAGATCTGCCTGTGAATCCCGACTGTCTTTCTATCACATTGGCTCTCTCTCATTCGTGTTTTCCCCTTGCTGCGGGGAGCTACTGAGAACGACTGTGTTCAACTCAAGCAGTGTAACAGCAACTCTTCACTTTCTCTGCATGCTCTACAGGCAGCCTAATGGAGGAAATCAAAGTGCTCAAACACGATTAGATTCAGCATGCACACAGCATTCCAGTCAGACCTCCTTTGATTGATGGAGCTTATCCTTTTTAAATTCACACAACAAATATCTTTGACAGGGGAATCTGGTTTTGTTTAGCACATGTGAAAGTGGAATGGATTCATTTTAGGAAGGTATCATTTCATGCAGAACTTCCTTATATTTGAGTTTCTATAAAATGTAAATACAGACCTACTCACTCTGCTCCAGTGAATCTCATAAAATATGTCCTCTTTTTCCTTCGTGGCTGATGTTATGAGTGTAGTATTTCCTTTTTTTTCCCTAAGAGTAAGACATATTGGTTTTGCCCCAGGCGTTGCATGAGTTACGACATAGCTACTGTAGCAGAGTATGAGTGTTTGGAAGGAATAACTTTAAAATCAATGTTCTAGCACTGTGGCTATACGGACTGGTCGGGACTGCTCCAGTGAAATTTAATTAGCCATGCCACAAGCTCTTCTAGGCAAGAATGATTGCCAAAAGGATGTTACTCTAATTACTGTCTTGTTCTCCTCAGACTCATCAACTTGAACAAGCAGTAATCAAAACACAGGAGGTAATACAGTGAAGATCCTGGATATGTCAGCTACTTTTACAGGATACAGAGTCCTGTAAAAATAGTTTTGCGACATGAATTTTTCTTGTTAAAGCTGTAAGTTTGTATCGTTTTGTACATAATGAGCCAAAAACAAAGTTTTACACCATTTTGATGTATAATACCTTTCCTTATTCCAAAATAGTGCAACAAGTGTGTAATTTATTCTCTGTATATTCTCTGATTTTATTTATTTTTTTTTATCCTAGAGGTGTGTTAGAGAATATTAGTTAAGTAACAGGGTGATGGAAAAAACTCACCAGATTAGCTGAGAAGTTTTAAACATCCTAAGATTTGAACAACTTACAAAGCACAGTTCTATCAGTAAATCTTATAACATGATGGCAATACCTCAAAGTTTCCAAGAAGACTTTTGACAGAAAATGATAAGTTACATGAGGCAGCTTTAGTCTGAGAACCAATCAAAAGATTCAGGTAAACTTGTAGATTCTACATGCATAACCCTGGTGCTCTATTTTCTGGAAGGATATTACTGTAATTCTAAAATCTGGCTTTTTTTGAAAAAATTGCACAAACAAAAAAAGCCCTTAGCCGAAAGAAATGGTTCTCTGTTTGAAATTTAGCCGCAAGCCAGGTAGGTAACAAACAAAGGAAAGAATGTGCTGACATTAGGTGAGACAAAATATCAGTAAGACTCCACAAATATGGTAGAATGCAAATGATATTATTTGGAATTGTTTTTTTAGCAGGGACAAGGAAGCTGGTCAGAGCTGATAAGGAAACGCACGGCACTAACTACAGGGCAATCCTTAAGCAAAACCTGTTTAAGGCAGCATATGAATTGAGACTGGAATCTATGTACACCTTCTAGAAAGAAAACACCAGTAGACATTCAAACTGAGCTATAATGAAAGGATTTAGATTTCGTCATATTTTTGTGTTAAACTTAAACATTGATTTTTACGGATTCCCTCAAATAATGTATGAAATTAAAGAAAAAACTAAACTTTAGGCTTGGCAAGCTCATGTACATGTGTACTTTTAAAATGTGTTGCTGTAGTTGCAACTTGTAATGGTTTTGCAGAGGTCTGACTCATGGTGGGGAAAAATATATGTGCAAAAACGTTTCTTTCTTCTTTTTTTTTTAAAAGCAACATAAAAAAATAACATTTACCGGTACCTGTTTTTTCTCTTTCAGATCATGTGTTGGTAAATGATATAGTTTACCTTTCATAAGCATGTTTTATGTTAGGAGAAAAAAATAAGGTGTGTGAATATATTTGCATTTGCATTAAAAGGTTGCATCAGGAAGTCTTGAATTTGTAAAAATTGCAATGATTATGATAATGAGATCAAAGATGAATGCTTTTTTCCTTCTATCCTCTCTTTTTCATGTGGGCTTCATTAACTCTGAGACCCTTAGCATGCTGAGTATTGTCATTTGAGTCAGATGTGAGCATCTGATACTTTGAGACTATGTCCATTCAAATAGCATGAAAAATGCAATGCACTTTTAATTTTTTTTTATATATATATAATCTGTGTACATTATACATATGAGTGGTCCCAAAAAAACAAGCTGAGCTTACTACCTGTTGGTGTTATGTAATGCATTATATTTTCTTTTCTTCTCACAAAATGTCTTAATGTGTCTCCCTTTAAAGCACAGTTTATAAATCTCAGCAATGACAGTGGTTTCTCCACTGATCTAGACATGACAACCAAATCATAATTCTCTCCCAATCCAACCCCCATCTGTCTGCACAGCACCACCTCTGTCAGAAGTCACAACTGCCATTCAGCCCCAGAGGACTACCACCGTGACTACAACAACCACGGCCCACCGGGGTGCAGCTAACACCACCACGACTGTGCTTAAGGAGGGCAGCAGGCGGGCGCCCAGGCCGCCACCTGTAATCCTACAGACAACTTCCCCTCCGCCTCTGGAGTCATTCCCCTTACCTGAGCGCTTCTGCAAGGCTACTGAGAAAAGAGACATAATGTGGCCTCAGACCCAGCGGGGTATGGTGGTGGAGCGACCTTGTCCTAAGGGGACACGAGGTAAACAGGGCCTTGTCTCACCACAGGGATGTGGGCGCGCTGTGTATGATAAACCTTAAGCATCTCAAGAGAACATCCCTGAGTTTCCCATATCAGACTAGTACTCCTGCATACCAGTGTGTTTCTATAAAAAAAAAAAAAAAAAACTCAGTACTGAGCTAAGCAACAACAATTTAATTCAGTCAGCGTTTACCTTTTCAATTCTAGCTCTAAATGTGATTATGCACTGGGTAATAACTGTGCTGGAAAGCAAGCAGACTCACATGTTTCTTTCTAAACTTACATAGAGACCTGCATCCTTCTTTTGATAGTGTGTGAAATTGTGTGTGGAGTTCATCAAACAAGCGACTGATTAGAAGACAGGAAACATTTGCCACTGTAGAGCAAAAGCATGCAAAAAGTGTAACAGATATTTCCAGAAAACAATCCACCCCCTCACAAAATAAAAGAATCTGATTGGTGTTTGGAGTGCGATTCTACTGTAAATTGCAACCCTAACCGTTGCAAACTTAATCTGAGAAAAAGATAAAAGACTTTTCAAGGTGATATTTTTTAGGATTTATGTCATCCCTACATTTGCATGACCACCTGACTTTTATATTGTTTAATTTTTTAATTTTTGCTTTTGTACTTTGAGGTCCTTTGAAAAAAACAGTTTTTTGAGATGTTTCAAACTGACTCATCTTTCCTTGTTTTTTTTGTTGTTTTTTTTCCTGCCAGGCACAGCATCTTATTTATGTGTTCTTTCAACTGGGGACTGGCACCCGAAGGGCCCTGATCTTAGCAACTGTACCTCCCACTGGGTCAACCAGCTGGCCCAAAAGGTTTGTTTGAGCTTTTTATAAGTAGAATCTCTTGCTAAAGAAAATAATAATAAAATAATGAACATGTACATTTAATTTGTTTTGCTCTGTTATCAAATCAAGGTCAAGACTACATGAAACATCTTGTGAGATATTTTAAACTGATTTCAGGTCAAGTAGAATTAGTTCAAAAGCTACATGAAATACCTTGCAGAGGTATCTCTACCCGTTTTTCCTTTTTACATTTTGTGATGTTACAGGCAGCTTTTTTTTTTTTTTTACTCTTATTTTATCAGAGATCACAATAAACTTGTACATCATTTTAAATGAAGGAATATTTGATCTGCTTTCCTTCTTTTTTCTTTTTCTTTTTTTTTTTTTTTTTTTACAAATAACATCTATCAACTGCAAAACATTTCATATTTTCTCCTGTAATTTAGTGCTTTGTAGAGACACCTCTTTTTGTAGATTTAGACTGAGAGTTTCAGAACATCCATCTTTAATTTCTGCCAAAGATTTGTGCTTAATTTTGCTCTAGACTGTGCTGGACCATTCTAGAACATGAATATCATTAACATCTTAACATTAACATACAACCTGCTTGTGTGCTTAAGTTACTTGTCTTTTTTGAGGGTGAATCTGGCCTTAAGTCAACACAATGCCACGACAACCAGCTTACGATTTAGTTTGGATCTCATCTGACATACCTTCTGCCATGATGTTAGCCATGTCGTTGCAAACTTTAAACAAAGAATCTTATGGCTTACTTCTTTCCAACCTTCCATAATAGAATAATTTACAGTAAGGGCCCCCAAATGAATGTGCAGCACCTGAATTAAACTATTCTTAATTGGCATCTCATCAAAAAATGGTGATGAAGATGAAGCCTTTGTTTACCAATAAATATAAATTCATAGGAAAAAAACTGTTCCTAACTATACTTTTTTCCTTAAAATTTCACAGTAACTAGTAAGGTAGCCATGGTGTATTGACTACCTTCCTTTTACCAAAGAATGTATGCAAAACCCCTTTTATGCTTGAATCTAAAATTATAAACATATTTTAGTTATTTGATACGGTGAGCCGGTAAAGAGGCCACATTATTGCTTTATTATTGCTGATTAAAGGGAATACTTTCAGCTTTGTGAACTGTTATTTTGGTCCATGTAATAAAAGGATCCATCAGCATTGCTCTAGAGCTGTCACTTGGGTGCTTTTTAATTAATACTCTCCCTGCCTTTTCCATTCGTTTAGATTTAGGTCTCCGTCTTTTTAGATTTGCAGTTGTGCCATAATATTTCCATTTTCTGATGATGGATTATAGCTGTTTATAAGATGTTTAGAGCTTGAGATATTGCTTTATGACCATCGTCTTTTGCTTTGAAGCTTACAGAGAGATTTATTCCAGACCAGCCTTTATTCTTATTTATGGTGCATTTTGTTAACCAATGCTGTCAGAAAACTACCTGAGGTCATCACAAAATTATATACTGGTCAATGATATGAATCCAGCTAGTTGCTATGAATTTTATTTTGGAGCATCAAAAACGGTGACTGCATACAAATAGATGTCAAACTTAATAAATATGCACCACTTTTTGTAATTAGACATTACAACTTGTGGCAACAATGTGACAAAATCTCTAAAGTACAAATGATCGAAAAAAGATACTTTACACTAAATATTAGGAATTGTATGCCCTTACTAAGGTTCACTTTCAAGTTTAGGGTTTTTTGATGGATCACTTACATCTAAATATTTACAAAAGAACTATGTAAAGAAAACACACATAAAATATTTATAGCTTTAGTAATATTCTATTTTGAACACCATATGTACATCTTAAATAAAAGGACACATCTCATATACAGGTTTTAAAAACATACATTACTAAAATCTTCTGTGGAGGAGGTTGCTGAGCCCTGAGTTGTGTCTCATAGATTTATTAAAAAGGCTGCTACTTTTGCCCATACTTCAGATCTCATATTTTGCTGTAAATGAAATGCCTTATACATGAAATAGATTTGTTTTGGTTTTGCTTTTTTCATGGTAAGCATATTTGTGTAAAACCATCCATATGCAGGCTAATTCAAAGTGCTTTATGTAGAAAAGAAGGAAGAGAAGTCCATTTAAGAGAATAAACAATGTTGAAGGATAACCATTTAATGTGGGTGTTGCAAAAATGGTAAGGATATCAGACTGAAATATTAAAATTCGGTAAAAAGCTAATACAAGGACCAGTAAACCTGGTATTTTAGGGGCTTATTAAAGTGAAATTGATGGTACAAACCTGTCAGAGAAGAGCCTAGAAGTCTGTCTTGTTCTGTCTTTGCTCTGATTATTCACCCTCTACTCATGCAGATCCGCAGTGGTGAAAACGCAGCTAACTTAGCCAATGAGCTGGCCAAGCACACCAAAGGCCAGATCTTCGCCGGTGACGTCAGCTCATCTGTGCGTCTAATGGAGCAGCTGGTGGACATCCTCGATGCTCAGTTGCAGGAATACAGACCCAGTGAGAAGGATTCTGCTGGACGAAGCTTCAATAAGGTAACCGCATCGATAAAAGCTCAGTACTGTACACATCAGACGTCAATTTTTTATTTATTCCCTCTAGAAAATATGAAAAGCATGTTAATCTGCATGGTAAAACCTTATAAAGGCAAGTTGATATTTGATCAAAATGGTGAAGAGTGTAAACTGACACACAAAAATCTAAGCAGCTACCGCGCTAAAGCAGATTTTCTTTTAGCGTGTTTTACCTCAGTGGCCAAAATATGGTGGCATAAATCCTTTGACATATGCTAACTTGATGGGTAAGGAAATACGGCATGTAATGAATATTAGCTGCAACACTTTTATTCTTAGATCTCTTTACAAGCAGGTCAGTGGCACAAGGCAATAGGGAGTGGCTGCAGCACTCATTTATTAAAAAGTTTCTACGTCCATTTATCAGACATGTCTTTTTTTCTACCCATCTCTTCTACAAACAAGTGATGTAGTGCAAATTACCTGTCTCATCTGTTCTTCTTTTTTTTTTGTTGATAAAAACAAAGCTTCAAAAACGAGAAAGGACATGCAGGGCATACATGAAGGTACTGAAGCAATGCTTCTGCCCACGTTGCTTGCTGCTGTTCCCTCTTTCCCCAAACTCTCTTTATTTGTCCAAGCCCAAGTCCAGCAGCATGCACCTACTGCACTGTAATGCACCACCCAACCCCGTCCTTGCACTTCCTGCTTTTCTGAATCACTGCTAGACACACAGCCACAGTTGTACGCAAAGTGCACTCTAAGACAAGGAGAAGACATGCCCCGTTATGGGCAGCTTCCTATTAATTGTATCTATATTGTGAATGTGTCGCTGTGTTGCCCTCACCGCTCTGCATTGATGATTATGATGTTTTTTTTGGTCCTTCATTTCTCAACCCATTCTGTGTGTTTATTTTGTTTGCTGAGGCTGCATGTCTAGCTCCATAACACTACAACTCAAATAAAGTACCTTATTCTTCCATCCCTTTCATTATTCTTTTAATGAAGGGGTTCACTGCCCTTTTTCATCATTTTCTGAGAGCTTTTGTAAAAACCTTTTCTTGTTCAGATGTGATTCATGATAATTTTTTTAAAAGGTGCCAACACCTAACCCTTTCACTGCATGCAGAGTAGAAATGGAAGCTTTTGTTTTCCAAGGACACCGATTTATCTGCAGCTTTGTCTGTTGATTAGTGGGTTACAAGTCAAATCTTGTTTTATTCCTTTTTATTGTATTTTATTGTATTATTCCTTTTTTCTCTCCCCATCAGATTAAAATAATACCTAGAAGCACCAAAGTATGTTGTCCTCACATCCCAGATGCTTTAGGGACGACATGTCCCCAACGACCCCCAAATCTTTTCTTTGGAAGAGCATTAAAATAGATCAAACTAATTAGCCTGTAAACAAGTAGTAGCACTAGAATTAAGCCAAAAAAAGGAATTCTAATCATAATAAATTATAGAAAACAGAAATTTAAAAGCATATTTCATATCCCAACACATGGACTTAAATTCAGAGATTTTGACTGTTTAAAAAAGCCTCAATAATGCGAATTCCAAGATTTATCGGATAAATGACACCATGAGAAGATCTGGGGTGCTGAATGTTGAGGCAGCAGTATCTAACATCTGCCATACCTGACACAACATCACATTAACCACCCCACACCCCTTCCACCAGACGTCGATAACTTTGATTATGCGATTAGATCTATCGACTTGATTATTTCCTGTTTTTACCCGCCACTGTTTGGATGCCGCATTCCACATTTGTTCTCCATCTCTTCCTAGTTGTTGAATGATTTTTCACCTGGACACAGACTCATAACGGCGTATCACTCAAATTTCCTTTCATTTTTTTAGTTCCTTTTGGAGAGTTTCTTAATGACTTGTTGTACTTACGAAAACTGATCTTTGCAATCAGAGAAGTCTAATTGAGAGCCTCCCCTGTTACTCTCATCAGACAGTCTCTCAATATCCCTCGGATCAGACAGGCCTGATCCGTTCAGTATCCTGCGATCCAAAGTGTCTGCCTTGATGAAACGTCCTTGAAAAAGAAACTGAATCCCTACCATCAGTCATGTGCCTGTGCGTCTCCTTTAGCAGTTTGTCCTTAATGGCAAGAACACTTTCTTTAAAGAAGTCTGTTGTTTTCTCTTTGATGTTACCTGTTGTATTTTATACAATCAAAGTAAATCTCTGCCATGGAAAAGTATTCATATTCATTGTTCTTTTTCTGAAAAAGTTAACATTTCGTGACAACCAGACATTTCGAAATTATTTGATAGACTAACACATAGTGCTCATAGTTATGAAGTGAAAAAGAAATTGTTTTTAGATTTTTGTTTTTTAAGTAGATTTAAATTTTTTATCATTTATTTTTGCAAAGTAACACAATAGATGAATAGTGATGGAGAACAATTGTTCAAGTCATAAAACTGTGAATTGGATTTTGAAAAATTTCATTTGATATAGAAATTTGAGAACTAATTTATTAATCATTTAATTATTAACTGGAGTTCAGAGACAATAAAAATACAATAAAAAAGCTTTTTCTTTTTGTCAATATGCTCTATCCTGAACTCCTCAAGTGCAAAAGTTTTAGTTTCACCTGGTTTGATTTTGTAAAAAAATCTTTAAGGAAACTTTGGCGATCCAATTATTAATTGATTAATTAAAAAAAAAAGAATCGACAGATTCATGAATTTGGAAAATAATCATTAGTTGTAGCCCTACTTCAAAGTTTACCAACACTTTATCACTGGCCTGTCTTGTGTGCTCCTTGGTTTTAAAAATTAACTTGTTCATTAATGTAGCTATTTCGTATTGGATTATTGCATAACCTCCCAATAATTTGGCTAAGTTTGCAACATTTCAAATGATGAAAAGGTTTAGGCAGGATGAATATGTTTCAATCTAATTCCTTCAAATATGATTTCTAGTCACTTTCATTCATTCATTTCATTGTTTGCATGTTGAAACTTTCCCTGTGTTTACACTATAATTGTATTCTTTTTATATATTTATATACCTTCATTTGTTTAATCTGTTTTCACCTGGTTTGACGCAGGCCATGGTGGACACAGTGGACAACCTTTTGCGACCGGAGGCCTTAAAGTCATGGCACGACATGAACAGCACAGAGCAAACTCATGCCGCCACCATGTTATTGGACACTCTGGAAGAGGGCGCGTTCGTCCTAGCAGACAACCTCATGGAGCCTGCAATCGTCAAGGTTCCCGCAGATAATATAAGTAAGTAAAACAGAAGAGCATTTATGATCAGTGCAATCCAAGTTAATTTGATTATGTTCTGTTCATTACAAGAGTCGCTCCTGACAAAGGGAAACAAAGCAGCCTCGTAAAAAAGGACTGTGTTTTCATAATAAGCCTTGAAGCCCCAGGGGACCAGAAAAAAAGTGCATATTAAGTTTAACGAGTCGCTTACTGACAAAGTGATGAATATCAGACAATTAAACAGACTGGATTCTCTGATTGCGCACACTTACTTTATAAATGTATGCGTCTAGACCTTGTAACTCTATACATTAATGTGAACATTAGCTTGCTGCGGAGTCAGAAAAATTACATTGTTTATCCACAGCCTCCTCTTCCTTCCCTCATTTTCTTCAGTTGTTGCACTATCAAGGGGAAGGTCTGTTTTTCTCTGAGCTGTTTTATTCATACTCTCTGGAGTCTTGCAGGGACAAAACGGTTCCTTTATGATTGACGTTTTTATTGCATAGCTCACTCGCGTCAAGATTTAGTGTTCACATCACAAATTCATGCGTCCTTTGCTCTGCATACTGTAATGTTTTGTGTAGAAATCTCTGAAAAAAGAGCCCTTGTATTAATCTTCTCTGCTCCTTTTTTCTCTTCCTTTTGAATCTGAGCGAAAGCGTCTTGAATGACCGATATTCCTTTTCCTGCTATTTCCTCATTTTTCTTTTGTAACTGATCCCTCTGCTCTCTTTGCATCCGGCAGTCCTTGATGTGTATGTGCTCAGCACAGACGGCCAAGTCCAGGACTTTAAATTTCCACAGTCAAGCAAGAGTGGGATTTCAATCCAACTGTCCGCCAACACCGTCAAGCTCAATAGTCGAAACGGTAAGTTTTACAAAGAGAATCAGCTATGATTTGTAGGAAATGAAACCTATTGAGTTAATGTGCGCTTTTAAATTTTTCCATGCATACATTAATAAACATTGTGTTCCTGATCAGAAATGGAGTTCTATGATTTCAACCACAATTATACTAAATGGCTAAATTCTTCATAGCAGTGTTTGTTGGTTTGTTTGGGTTTTTCTTGAATATCTGGTGATTAATCACCACAAAGTAGTTCATAATTCCAAAGTTCAGCTGGAAGGGTTCTTGAAGGAAAAAAAGAAAAACTCTGAAGCCTGCATTTGTTTTTTTCTGTTTTCTTTACTCTAATACCTTTAAGTTAAATTGTGGGAAATTAAATCTCAGTATCAAACAGCATAATTAAACACAATGTCAGTCTGAAAGATGATGAGAGCCGCAAACCTATAAAGACATGGCATCATCTTACCTGACAAGCCAGACAGGGAGAGAGTTCAGAAATGTAGCACAAAAGGCGATTGTCTATCAGGAGCTGGAGCTGCTCTGGTGGATTACATTTTTACAAAGTCCAAAAAAATATGGCATAAAACAGGAACTTTTAGCCTACTGTCCACATGTGTGAATAGAAACTAACAGTGCAATGTTAGTTTTTATTTACACAGATAGACACTAAACAGGCTTTTTGTTTTTTTGGCCCACTTGCAGAAAACGTTAAGCGTAGAAATCTGTGCTGCAGCCAAAGCCCTGCAAAGTCCCTAAATACAATTTAAAATCTGCAGCAGGACTCGTAATTGATTTTCACAGACACTATGTACACATGGCAGCTGGTAGAGCAAAATCCCCTAAGATTTTAAATAAAATAAAAAAAGGTCTCATAAATTTCTTTTCAATTAAAAATATGTACTAAATAAACTAAAATTAAAAATTTTATAATTTTCTTTTCAATTTAAAAATATACACTAATTGTGTTGGACCTTTTACAAGAAGTCTGAATAATTCCTTTTCAATTCAGTTTGTGATGTAACTTAAACAAATGTTAAAAAAACGACAAAAATATAAAGTGAATGTAAATACTTTATAGGGAGTTTAATTCTTTTTTTTGCAAGTGTTGTATTTGCTTATTGCATTACTACTGTTTTCTGTATAAAATCATTCTTCTAATTATTTGTCATTGTTTTGTTGTTTTTCCATCTGCAGGTGTTGCCAAGCTAGTTTTTGTCCTGTACAAAAACCTAAGCCAGTTCCTCAGCACAGAAAACGCCACTATCAAGATGGCCAATGAGGCCTATGGTCGCAATGTGACAGTGGCTGTCAATTCTGACATCATCGCTGCCTCGATCAACAAAGAGTCAAGCCGTGTTTTTATTAATGACCCTGTCATTTTCACCTTGCAGCACATTGACGTAAGTCTCTTTGCAAAAACGAATGTGGGGTCAACTTAAAAAACACCAGAAGGGGACAGCCAGCAGACAGAGATCTGCTATTTGAATTGTAAATGTCTGACTAGGTCAGTCTACAGTTTATTTAAGTCACTGAACATCAAATTAAAGGAGTCTTTAGAACCTAAGTGAATTCTTAATGAAAACTAATTCTTTAATCAACATTGGGATATAAATGATACCCATTTCTTTTATAGAGGGGGAAATTAACTCCTAGATTAGCCCTACAATCTAGGATGAAATTACTGGAGCCCCAATTATCTTTTGTCTTTTAAAGTTGTCACTGGAGTTCCCAGAGGGCCGTGTGTAACTCCATTCTTTATCAGAGAAATTGTGCAATTCTAAAGACATGCCGTCAAACAATTATGCCTCACTGTTATTAAGGCCTCATATACTCAACCATGCTTGGGTAGATTTAGTAAAGCATGTGCCAAATGAGACACAACATATGAATTGCTTCATAAGAGCTGTGAAGGGGGAAAAAAACTCCTCATCCATATCAGTGCAGAAAAATGCTTTGTATGAGCAGGGGGTAAATGGACTCCGTGTTCTACATGTGCTTCAATTTGAGGAAGTCAATTATTTGGACACTT
The DNA here is from genome assembly GCF_000732505.1 of Cyprinodon variegatus. Taxonomy (NCBI): domain Eukaryota; kingdom Metazoa; phylum Chordata; class Actinopteri; order Cyprinodontiformes; family Cyprinodontidae; genus Cyprinodon; species Cyprinodon variegatus. The sequence goes on along the minus strand of NW_015150940.1, from coordinate 232,410 downwards.
AACCATATCTCTTGTTATCTGCAGATGGAGCACTACTTCAACTCCAATTGCTCCTTCTGGAATTACTCTGAGAGGAGTATGATGGGGTACTGGTCCACCCAAGGCTGCAAACTTGTGGACTCAAACAAAACGCATACAACCTGCGCCTGCAGCCATCTCACCAACTTTGCAATTCTTATGGCACATCGGGAAACTTCAGTAGGTTTTTTTTTTTTTTTTGTCCTACTTTGTGGTTTCCAAGTATTTGGCGTGGTGTACCACTAAGATTGTTTAGATTTGTTAGACATTTTCAGATTAAGGTTGACATAAAACTACCATGTTAAAGTCTTACCTCTTTTTAACTATTTATGGCTAAAGGGTTTCTGCTTCAGCTCCTGGTAGGCAAACATTTCTTATTGATTTCTTAGTGACCTTCCAGTTTTTTTGCTTATGTAGAGGCTGATAACGTGAAGTTTTCTGAGCTTAGAGAACAAGTCCCCTTGAATATTACCACATATAACATTAACCTCTTAAACATTAGATTCTTGACCTCAAGAAATAGTTCTTCACTTGCCCTAACTTTAGATAAAAAAAATAAGTTCACAATGTTATCCAGGGTTAAGGAATATGGCACTCCTCACTTCTAAATGCACATTTCCTCTCTGCGAAACCTAAAGAAACTGTACTTTTTCTGTTTTGTTTTTTTATTATTTTTTTTCTGCTGACTGTAGAATGGAGACCAGGATAAAATGTTAAAATAGTTCATGTTAAAAAATTCTTTTAGTATTTTGCAGTGTGCAAAAATTATTAATTATAGTTTATCATAGTTAATCCTCTAGATTAGCATTTAAATGCTAATTTTAAAATACTGATGGCAGGGAATTTGATGTATTTAAGACATTCATTTTAAAGCTATGTTTGCTTATTATCATAAACGCTTCAGCATAAGATAATTGACTAGTTTATGGAAACCCCCAATTTTGACTTCTTTTAGCAACAGTAGATTGATTTAATTTATTGAGTTTAGTAGAGAGTTTTCTACAGTTTTGTTTTAAGATGTTTTTTTACAGTTTAGCAGTGATTTTGGTTTGTAGATCATACTATGAAAAATGATAGTATATTTGCTTCTTGAAAAAGTTAAAATTACATTTTATTTATTTTTCATCTATTATGTTCCTTTAAAAAGCCATACACACAAAAAATTAAATAAAATGGAGGAAACATATAACGGTGGTAGAGAAAATATTTTTTCAAGAAGATTTTATATAAAGGATTTACCCACTCAGTGATATCTTGGGATCTCATTGAAAGTTTGTTTTGTAGAGAGATGAGAGCTTTTATCTGTGTTGTCTAATTGTCTCAATGGCGCTTACATGAAATTAAAGTTGAGTCACTCTTTCTCTCTTATATCCTACGTAAGGTTTTTGCTTTTTCCACTTAATCTATCGCAGGATCTTTCAGGACTTTTTGCAAAGTCATTTTATTACAAATAACAGCACATTTTGCTTCCACTTGTACAAGAAAATACTAAAGAAAGACTAAAAAAAACAAAAAACTTGTAGTATAATATTTAATTATGTGATGTTTTTTTTGTTTTTTTTTCAGGGCCGTGTTCAAGATCACCATGAACTTCTTCTTACTGTCATCACTCGGGTCGGCATTGTGGTGTCCCTTGTCTGCCTGACCATCTGCATCTTCACCTTCTGCTTTTTCCGGGGCCTGCAGAGCGATCGCAACACCATCCACAAGAATCTGTGCATTAATCTCTTCATTGCAGAGTTAATATTCCTAATTGGTATCGATATGACAGAACCCAGGGTAAGTGGGAATGACCCTATTGATTTGCCTTTGACTTATTATTCCTCATTTAATCTCCTCTCATTCCTCACATTAAACTGCATTCATCTCAACAGCATTTTTGGATGATACTATATCAGACCTTACCCACTTGTCCCTGACATGAGTGGGACAGCGTCATTAAAGCAGATAACTAAGGAGACATGTCTTACATCTGACAGGTCTTTTTCCCCACTTTGACTTAAAGCTACTGCGGTTGCCAAACCTTAGCCTACATATATTCTTTTTTTCCTTTAATCTCTATAGATACAAAAACATTTTCAGCATAAAGTGGGGAATCAAAAGCTCTCAGTGCTCGGCAATATTTGAAAATCTTCTAACTCTAACCTTACAATATGCGTGACATTTTAATTTCTGCTGTGCTGATGGAAAAGTGGAGCTGTGCATGTGGTGAATGAATATTCATTAGGGTTTTTCATCAGTCTCACTGATTTACGTTTCGCTGAGTGAGAGAAGCAGAAATGGTAAATGTCATGTTTTCCATGGGTGCTAAAATATAGGGCTTTTTGATATGCAGTTTTGAATACTAAAACTACATTATTGCTTTTGACTGTTGGACAAGTAATTCTTTTAAAAGTGTTACATACTGCTATGAAAAATTATAGGTCGCCTCACAAATCTCTTCGGTTTAGCTTTTTTATCTTGCCTTTCTTTCAGATCATCCTCAAACTATTTCATACAAAGCAGTTTTATATGATAACTTGGTTTAAGTAAGAAAGCTATCCAAAGCAGCCTATCTTTGTGTGAAAAAAAAACAAAAAAAAAAAACAATGTCATTAGGTGGTATTAACCTTTCATTTCTGCAATCGTTACCTCAAGGTCTTATTACTGCAAGACCTATAAATGAAGAAATCCCTTAAGTGGAACCTGTCTGAGAGCTTGAAATAAGCTAATAGTTCCCTAGATGCAACACAGCATTTCCCAAATTTGTAAAGGAATTCAAGTTCAGAGAAGAATAAATAAAAAAAAAACTAAATCTACATAAGGTGGGAAAGAGTTTCAAAGTAATTTCTAAGGCTTTAGGTCTCCAGGTAAACACATAAGGTAAACCTGGAATCATGGTAATACTCCCAGGAGTGGTTACCAAATGACTCTGAAAATGCATCAAGATGCCATCCAGGAGGGAAAAATTCAAAATTTTAATGAGAGAGTTGTTACTGCTGACCAAAAAAAACCATAAAGAGCGGTATTAATTTTGGTTTTACAACACACTTTTCAACCATATTCTCCGGATAAAAAATCCATTTAAAAGGTATGTTTTTGAAGTATGTCTGGAGTAAAATAAAAGTATAACATATTTCACCTCAGACATGATGGTATTAGTGAAATGCTTTGGGCTGCATTGCTTAAGGGTTCCTCACATCCTAAATGTTACTTTAATTGATGGAAACATAAATTCTACTCTCAACCTTTTAAAATGTCCTAAAGGGGAATACACTAACATCAATTTGTGGTCTCACACTAACTTGAGTTAAAGACCAGCACAATAATCTAAAGCACACCAGTAAGTTTACTTTTAAATGACTTAGAATAACGTAAATCTTACTAACATTATGTTGAATCAATATAACTAAATTTAACTTAATTTTGCCTTAAGGATTGAGTCAAAACTCCTCCACAGAGATCTAAAAGACTTATGGCTAGTTAACCCAGCGATTGACGGCATTTATCGGTGCCATGGGGGAAAGACTGGTTTATAGGATTATTAATATTCAATCAAAAAGTCCTTTTTTTACATAGGGCCACGTTACTTTCATTGCCTTTTCTTCCATGCAAAGTAAAGGCATATTTCTTTAGCTACTGCTTTTGTATATAGTTTGGTAATATTGTTTTGAGGATCTAAAATATTCAAATGTGAAACGAACACAAAATCAGAAGACATCCTGAAATGGGAAAACACCCGTGCATTGCCTGTTCTTGATAATCTGAACCTGTAATTAAACCCTCTTAGATTGGATGTGCCATCATCGCTGGAATCCTCCATTTCTTCTTCCTCGCTTCCTTCTCCTGGATGTGTCTAGAGGGAGTGCAGCTATACCTCATGCTCGTCGAAGTCTTTGAGAGTGAATACTCACGAAAAAAGTACTACTATGTGTCGGGGTACCTCTTCCCTGCAATCGTGGTCGGCGTTTCGGCAGCCATTGACTACGGTAGCTACGGGACCCACAAAGCGTAAGTGCAGCTGTCTGACACACATTCTGTGAAAAAGCATTGCTGCCATGCTAGATGTTCTGCTGTGCAGACTCTACCTGCTGTGTCTGTTTGCGGCAGATTTTGAAAAAAAATGAACTCGTCATCTCTTGCCAGCACCTTGTGCATCGTCTCTGGAGTCTGCACCGAAACATCCAAGCTTCTTTTTGCCAGGGATGGGCAGCTGTTCAATTTTTCATGTCATTTGAAAGTGGCTGACAGACCTAACACTGTGGTTTCACCAGAGGCTGCAGCTACATTAATGCCTCTCTGTTCAAAGACCCTCCTGTGACCTCTTGTTTGTAAATGCTCTCTTAAAGAGAAGAGCACTGTGCAGAAGAAGCCTTTTACGTAAATTAATGACCATATCACAGCTAAGTCTCAGCTGCTGTTAAAGACTACTTGGGGTCTTTTCTTTGTTTTGCATAAATGTAATCATGTTAAAAGCATAAAAAACACCTTTAAGTGACTAGAAAACAGTAGTGTACATGACAAATAATAACAACTGCTAATGTATTTTATGCCAAGGAATTTAATATGTGCTGGATTTTGAAATGTATGCTTCTTTGTCATAGGTGCTGGCTAAGTGTGGACAATCATTTCATATGGAGTTTTATAGGACCGGTCACCTTTATCATCATGGTAAGCTGTTTTCTTTTTCTTTGAAAAGATACACAGTTAGAGAGCTGAGATGAAAGAGATGCAAGAAGGAGATAACGGAAGTGGTACTGTCAAGCTGTGATGACAAGTCAGCAGGATTTGTTTTTCTTCATCTTGTTCCTGAGAGATGACAGGTTAATGCTGCACCAACAATATGTTTTTCAAAGCATCCAAAAACCCCCAATGCCTCTTTTTGCCCTACACAAATCAGGACTTCATGGGGTACTTTAACCATATTTTACCATATGTGTTTTTGAGCTGAATTGTTTAAGGGCTTTTTAGTTTTCAGAGGATGTTCTTTTTCTGGGTGGAAAATATATGTGGTCCTCCTAATTGTCAGTAATTCTGGTGATATATATGTTTACATCAGGTCGTCCTACGTGCTCGTCCCCATTTTTACTTACAGGTGTTGAGTCTAACATAGTGGAAAAATTGCTATTCTTTTTTATGAAAGTAAGCTTGTATGAGCGATGCAAACAGCAGTTTTTAAACAGAGCTACTCAAGGAGAAATGGGCTTGTGCATACATGTGTTTAGTGGCGTTCATTCTCAGTGGCGGGTACAGGGTTGTGGATGTGCATTTTATTTTATTTTTTTTAAGTGGAGAGGGCGGGTCTTTTGCAAAAATCCTCCTCTATACCTTTAACAATTGTAAGAATGTACACTTTTGATATTTTAATACATTTATCATAATGCATGTTTATCAAACGTCTTTCTGATAACTGAAAAGTGTGGCATGCCTATATGTAGCCGTCTTTATTCTAATAACTGTAGAACGCAATCCAACATAAATTTTTACCACAAGATAATAGTCCACCAATAGCATTTTTCAGTAAATTACCCTAAGATGGAAATGTGGTCACCACCTAAAACCTCTGGCAAAGTAAGGAAAGCGTTATGTAGAGGAGCAATCCCTACAACTCTGTTTACTTTGAAAAAGCTTCAGAGATCTTTAGTGTACATGGTAGAATCTGTTGACACAATAAATGGTGGTCATACACTGAAAAGGTGTGGTATTTATAAAAGAGAAGCAAAAAAAAAAAAAAGTGATTGTTGGAAGGATGCTGTTAAAAAGATAAACTATATCATAAAGTATACACAGACATCTGGAGAATATCCCCTGGTAAGAGGAGACCAAATTACACATTCTGGCCTACATGCAAAACACAGGAATGTACAGTTACACACACTAACTAGGTGCTGCAATAAGGTGGTGGAATCATTATGCTGTTGGGATGTTTTTCTTCAGTTGGGACTTGGAAGCAGGTCAGAGTAAAAAAAGAACGGACTGAACCATTTAAAGAAAAGAGGAAACAAAAGATTTAGATAAACTTCCATTAGGACAATTACCTTAAACATACAATTACAGTAATGGTTAAATAATTGAGTTTAAAAGTATATTTTTATACGAAAAATAGCCCAGTAAAAGCCAATACCTAAAACCGATTTAGTTATTTTGTAAAAATTAATGTTTAAAAATTTGGAAATCTTCTATTCGTTTTTTTTCCATCTGTATAAATAGAGGCAAAAGTTCTGAGGTGTTTGGCAGTTTCATTGAAGGAAGAAAAAAAAAGCAAAGGACGGTCAAGGGTGAAGGACATACAGCATTTCTTATTGACATATGTCCCATAAAAGGCATGTAATTATTTACTGGTCATGACATTATTATCTCCTGCTCTATCAGAGCGACTCAGAAAAATGAGACCTCAGGGAGTCTGACTTCCATGCACAAGAAAAAAAAAAAGGAAATGATGCCATGTAGGATCTCTCACATATATGCTTGCAGCCTCAATGCTCTAAGCATTGCTTTGCCCTTGCGCGAACCGAGGGACAAGGGATTTCTGCAAGCTCGACTCGTGTTCATGCAGGCTTGGTATTTGTTCAGTGCTGTCTTCATCATATACTGTATCCCAATGGTTGGTACAGCAGCTACAGATGCCGTGACCTGTGCCGAACATAGAGCTGACACTGAAAATATACCAGAGAGATGGGGGCAGCTGTGTCAAATTTCAGTGAGTGCCTGTGCACCATCCGCTCACTGTTAGTAGCCTTAAATTCAGAGCTACAGTAGAGCCCTTTGTGCATGTTGTCACAATGAATAAAACACAAATATTCTAACTGGTCTGCATTTTACCTTTTCTCAAAAAGGAATATCGCTTGTCAAAATGGGAAGAGGCAGCTGACTTACGACCAAATAAAAGTCTGTTTTGGACTAAAATGTCTTTTAGCTTATGTTGAAATGCCTTTCTTTATTATCAAATACTTCTTTTCTCACTCTGTGCACCTGCTTTAAACATATGAGCTTATAATTGAAGGAGCTGTGCATTAAAGCAAACACAATTCTTCCTGTCTCAGCAAATACTATGTCAGCCACACAGGAATATGTTTCGTCTCTCTAAATTGGGCCCTCATTGTTTTCAAATCGGCTGTTCCTCTCATAATGATTTGCATGAAAAATATGTCTGCAGTGGAAATGATGATCGGGATCCCAGTGGTGATGGCCGTAGAGATGGAATCATGACCCTGTGAGAAGCTAATGTATTGCTGCAAAGCCTGCTTGTGACAGGGGATGAGGTTGTGTTGCTTTGGTTCAGGCTTAGCGTGCTGCTCTATGCAACAATTGTCCCAGAAAGACAAAGCACTGTGGAAAGGGGCATCTCAGGGGAGCATGCGGGAGCAAGGTTTGTCTGCATCATCCATGACCCTGGTTTTTCTACAAATTGGCTTTGTCCTTGTCAATGAGAGAGAGGCAAGAGGAAAGGAGAAATAGTGCAGATTCTGCGAATGAGAAGCCACGTATGCACTAAATGCCATGTATGATCAAATAATGAGATATTTTCTAAAGCTGTTTTTATTGTAAAGCTTTGACAAGATATAAAAATAATTTAGAATATTTGTCTAGCTTTCGTGTTGTGAGCATCCAGCATTTTTATTTTTTTTTTTAGGAAAAGGTATTTCAGAAGAAGGAAAAAAACGGTTTTGTAGATATATTAAAACCAAAAACAAAATTAGTTGATATTTCAAGCTGCCTTTAGAATGTCATGTTTGTGATTAGCACAGTGAACGTGCTGGAATATTTAAAAAGAAGCACAGGCTGTGTGTATCATCAAAAAACGTCGACCCTTTCATTAACCCCAAGCTCAGCATCTTTAAAAAATAAACAGTTGAAAGTTAAAAATGATAAAACAGAGCAATGTTGCCTTCTTGTTATCTGTTACAATACTTGCTCTCTTTCACAACTGGGATGCATGGCCATGTAAGGCATGGAGAATACAATAGCAGTTGTTGTTGACCACCTGCTCAGATCTGTTAACTTAAAATAATGTGAGCTGCCTGTAACTTCACACAGTAACAACCTCTACACTGAAGTGTGTTTATGGTAGTTTGACCTTGGACTGATTGGTATTGTATGGTAGTTTCACTGATCAAGAAAAGTTGGATTTATGATTCTCAGACCAGTTTGTTTTTGGTGACAGCTGATCAGTTTTAAATCTGGCAATTCCAGTCACCAGTTTGGATCTTTTGTTTCTTTCCTTTTATCCAAAAAAGTGTCTAAAAACAAGAGCTTGGAGCGACATTTAGATCAGTGTTCTTAAGCAGAGGTCACCACTCTCTTGGCACAGACGGTATTAGCTCCATGAAAGGGGGTACATGGAAGTAATGAGTGCTGGGGGGAACCATTTGCATGCTTGAGATAACTTCATCGCAAGGCCTTTTGGATCATGACACGTCGTGAGCAGTTCTTGTCATCTGGACAGCTCCATCTGCACCTTTAATATTTTATCCCTCGCAGTTCATTTGGAGTTCAGGGTGTACACACACAGTCCAATTCAGGAAAAAAATAAAAGCTCTCTCTCCACTCTTGGTGAGGCGAGGTGCTTCTGCATGGCTTGCAGTGATGATTCAGAGAGGGAGTGAAGGATGGAGGCAAGGCGGCTTCACTCTAGCAAGAGGGATCCCCCCGGGAAGGGCTGCGAATGCATGTCGGTGGGGGTGGGAACATGTGCCATGCTGCTGGGTTACTTTAAAGTACTGTGTCCCTCTCCTCTGTCTCATTGGATCCATGTCACCACTCCATGTGTGAAAGGGTTTTTCAAAAGTCCTCCCCCACCTGTTCCTCCCCTCCCCCGCTGTCTTACTCATGCAGACGGCTGGCAGAAATAATGGCTTAAAGCTGCGAAACAAAAATATAGCTTCAGACCTGTCTATGATATAAAAGTTTCCCGGTCTACCTCTTTTTTTCTTTTCAATTCTTTTTCTTCCTTTTCATGCCATCCCTTTCTTTCAGTCTGGCTTATTGTGTGCGACTCGGGGAGTTGATTGCATGTGGAGGGGGTGATGTATTGATCACAGGCAGCCTTTTGATAACAGTGTGCACCAGAACACTCAGAAATTTCTGCTCAAGAGTGAATGACTGTAGTCTGAGTCCAGCTCACAAAGGTCCCTCGCATTCACAATTCATCCCCATTTTTCTTTCTGGCATTCTAAAAATAACACGTTGATGTTGAAACACACCATTTGCAAGGCTCCCCTGGATAAAAGCTTTTGTCACTGCAAATGCATTTATTTTGTGTGTTTTGCTTTCATTTTAATAGTGGTATTTGTTTGAACTATTGACACGCTCTCAGGCACACCTCTTGTTTGTTTTTTTGTTTCTTCCTCAGACATTTCTTGACATTATTTATACATGGCTGGCTTGCAGTGCAAACACAGTTTGGTACATGTGCTGTGAGTGCTTGTACATGCTGTGTGGAGGACTTGTTTGCCCCAGAATAAATGATTTTGAAGTAAATTATTTGGAGGAGCCCCTTGCTGGACTATCTATCCTTTGTGTCTCTAAATCACACTATTGATTTTTTTAAGGTACCAAATAAATGTGCTCAGAAACGTGGCTCATAGTATCCTTGTCTGAGTCTGATATGTGCACCCCCTCCCCCAAGATGTAATGCGTTAAAACACACAAGCTCCCTTTCTCCCTACCCTTTTCAGAGTTCTTTTTCTCTTTTCATCTGGACACATGAGAGAATTGAACAAAATATACCATGTTCCCCCAAGCCTTTATACCTTATACTATTTCACTATGTGCATGAAATGATATGTGGTTGTTTTGTACAACAAGCGCTTCTCTTATTTCTGCTGCTGCTTCTCATTCCCCTTTGACATTGGAAGACTACGGCTCTGTGGCTATTGCTGTTTTTTTCTTCTTCAGAGATGGATTTTAATGTATTTTCATACCCTCATTGATATAGAATGACACTAAATTTGGCGCCAGTCGGCCAGTCTGAGACTAGCAGAGTGATAGATTTTTATTGGATTAGTCTGTGGACATTGCAGAGTCGAAGGCTCTGCTTTTAATACTCGTAGACAAATTAACAGTTTTTTCTCCTCTGTCTGCCTTATCTTGAGGCATAAATCTTCATAAATTAACACTGCCATTATTCTGTTTTGACAGCTCAATCTCATCTTCCTGGTAATCACGATGTATAAAATGGTGAAGCACTCTACCACCCTGAAACCAGATTCGAGTCGACTGGAGAACATAAAGTGAGTGAAACATCATATAATACAGAACAAGATGTTTCTTTTGTGTATTAGTAATGTAAACATGGTTCCATGGAAGCTTTTCTTGTTCTTTAGGTTTAGGTTATGTTAAAAAGCACAGCTTTTTAACATTGAGTGGTACAACAAAATTCAAGCTCACAAGATGAGCTATTTGGTTCTTGAAAATGAGACTTTTTTAGCAGAACTCATAATTACCATAATTTGTTGCCCGATTTTAAAGGTCTGGTCCACCTTAGAAGGTATTGGCAACCCCATAATGATTATGAGCTGTTATGGTTAAATGGGGTCATGAAAATATTGTGACTTTATCATTTAATAAAAAACTTTATTGATCTCGCAGTGGAGCAATTTACTCGTTACATCAGCTCAAATAGTCAAAGAAGAAGAAGAATATATAATATCCATTACTGTGAAAATGTCCAAAGCTGTTATTGATTTTTTATTATCAAGATACTGAGTATTTATATTGTAAAAACACTGTTCACTACAATACTTTATTTGTTTCATTTTCTTATTTTTTTATATATTTTTTTTATACACTTTTCTAATGCCCACATTGTGTGAACGCTTCTTCTATAACCTTTTGCTGCTGTAACACCACAATATCCCCTTGGTGGGACAATAAATCGATTTCTCCTCTATTCTATTCTAATTGCTGCTACGCCCTGTTGGTTCTCTAGAACAAACTCATCTGGTAAATAGACTGATAAGCAGAACCTGATACAGATGATAACATTTTAGGAATGGTGCACAAAAACTGTTTAGCATTTTGAATTACTGAATGCATTTGACTAGCCAACAAGAGGATCACAACAGACCGTTCAGTCAAACAGAGGGGGCCTCCTTTACACCTATCAAGGCCTGTTGCTCAATTTTGCAGAGCTGTAGGCCAAAGCCTTTTCTTTCAGTCATGGTCTTGGGTCTCACTGGGTCAAATTGAGTTGAGAAGTGGGATTTGTTGTCTCAAACTCTAGTCCTTGGAGGTCAGGGTCAGGGCGAAAAATGCACACCTAAATTTGGCAGAACTCCATCCCCATAGGATTCAATTTTTAGATAACTGGACCATGGATAAAACAATATAAGCTGAAAGAACCTACCTTGATATCCATAGCTCATCACATCTTTGATTTATTTCACCAGCCTCCAGACAGCAACTAAATTACAATTCACACAGCTAACTTTTATTTTGGTGGTAAATGCTGTGGCCATATACGACCGGTAAATCTTGTGAGAACTACACCTCTTTCAAATCTGATTTTACATCTTTTAGACACTTTGAGGAGCAACACTACATTGCTGTTCTCAAGATGTTTTTCTAAACAGGAAACTAATTGGTGAAGCCTTATCAGCTGTGTGTGTAAATAACTGCTCAATGAAAAAATGATAATGGTGTAAAGAGAGCTAAAGCAGCTTACAGATAAATCACTGAGCCTATTTTTATAAAGTGGTTTATTTTTAATGGTAGAAGTTTGCTTTAGTCCTCAGAGACCGAGTCTTAGCTTTAATCTCAGGGACCAATCTGAACTTAATAGGATTTACATTAAATAAAAACAGTGCTTTCTACTGCAGGTAAGATATAAGATGCTTTCAGCAGAACCTGGGTTAAAACACATTGAGCTATCTATTTGACCAGAATGTACATTTAACTGCCCCTGAAAAACAAATTATTTTGTATTGTCTGTACATAAGGTCTGAGCTCTTCTTATGCTGTTTTGTTGGACTTCTCAAAACAAAATCACTGGCCACAGAATTGCTCAACGTGAGGTATATAGTTTTTAGGAGTAACTAGCTCCTGAAAGAGTTTGGTACAGTGAAAATGCTGGAACATGCCGGCTTTTTGTTCTTCTCTAAAAGATCACAGCTTAACACCTGAAGAGAGAAAAATAAATCATTGCAAAACCACCACCCTTACCTACTTTACCCATTCATGATTCAGACATGTTTCAGACATTTCACCTCAATGCTTTGCTCTCGAAAGGAAAAGCATTTTTCCTTTCACCTGCTTTTGTAAATGCCAATTTTAAAAAAATATGCTGCATGACCAAGGATAGTTTTTATTTTAAGTCGTTAGTTCTTTTTGGTTGAGGTAAAATACCAGTTTACACAGTCATACTCTTACAATAAGTGTTCAAAGCTGCAACCACTTTTGGTGGAAGATTTTCAGCTATTTATAGTCAGTGTTTGTTTTTTCCTTCTTTTATTTTTTAGCTTGTTTTTTCCCCCTAGAATTACAGCTCTGTGGTAAAACCGCAATCAGGGAGAACAGTCATAAAGGACCTTTATACAAATCTTGGTTTATTTCTGATAGATGACTGGTATACAGCAAACAACACAACATCACATTTTGTACTCACTGGTTATTTCGAGATTGGTGTGAATGTTCTTCCTGAATGCTTAAAATGTTTCATTAAAGCTCTTTTTTTATGCTGTTTATACGTATTACTGTTTTTTGCTTGTAATTTTCTGTGTGTCAGAGTTTGCTCTCTGAGCACCTTGACCCAGTGCCTATTGCATGTAGCATGCCACCCAAAGTTAACGCAGGCCCTCTGCTTTCTTTTCTCCTCTCATCTTCCACTTCTGTCTTCACTCTGCGACCCACACCAGTAATTATCGCGTTTGTGACGGCTACTATAATACAGATTTGCCTGGGTAAGCTTTACCTCGTACCTCAAATAATGTTATCCACACACCCACCACCTACCCATCAGCAAGATAGATTTCAATTCAAACGGCAGACGATGTGTTCTGACCAGTTTCCTTTCTTTATGATGGAATATTTTGTAATTTAATCAAAACATGCAAATCTTGGCTCTTGTTAGACCTAAATTTGATTGCCTCTCGTGATTTCCCTTGGATCAAAAAGTTGAAAATATCACACTCAAGTGCCAACTAACCCGCGCTGTTCTGTGCTCTGATCTAATTGTGTTTCTCTCTTCCCGCTATCATGCTCTCTAGCTATGAAGATAATAAACACTTTATCAAGTAAGACTATGTTGCCTAGAACTCTTCTCTTGGCTCTCCAATCAATCCTTCTTGTTTATTCTTTCCACCTCTCTCTCTCTTTCTCCTTCTTTTAATTTTGTATTTCCAGCTCATTCTCTCCCAAACTGCAGCATTAAACCTCTCATCCATCCGTCAATATGACCGGTCACTTTTATTGTTTTCATCAGTCCGTTGTTGTGGTTGTCGTGTTTGACCACTGAACTGTGACAGCTGCTGCTGTCTGTAGATTTCATTTGACCTTTGCACATAAAAATAATACGTAAAAATCCCTTGATCCCACATCTGCCTCATTCCTCCAGTTTTAAGAAATTCACAAGGCCGAATCATATTTAGTGTTCTTTTAGCCCTTTGCTTCTGTTGAATTTATTTACAAATGTGATTTGCTCTGGTCTCTAAATATGCTGTTTGATAGGTTCTAATGCTTAGAAAATGTTATTTACAGAAATACAGATCAAGGTTTTCTTTCCATCATGTATGTCAGAAAGCAGGAACTACTGATGAGTTTAAGCAGCGGTCTGCAAAGGATGGGAGTTTGTGTTAGACATCAGATTGGTATGCGTACTTGTTTTTGCTATTTTGTTTTTTACTGTCTCTTGGTTTACAGCCTTTCCTCCAAGATCAAAATGAGTAAATAAAAACTGTCTGTTATAAATGATTCAGTAAACATCCATTATGTTCATTCTCTGCTCTGCTTTTGCTTCTGTCTTTGTTTTGCAGGTCTTGGGTCATGGGAGCTTTTGCCCTGCTGTGCCTGCTGGGTCTCACTTGGTCCTTCGGCCTCTTCTTCATCAGTGAGGCCTCCATTGTTATGGCATACCTATTCACGATATTCAACACTTTCCAAGGAATGTTCATCTTCATTTTCCACTGCCTTCTTCAGAAAAAAGTGAGTGCATTTTTCACATTATGCTCTAAAGTCAGAGCTGTGTCCTTCAAGGTGAAAGACATCTGAGTTTTAGCTTTCCAGCATTTTTGAAATTGCACCACATGCTGATATAAAGACCAAACACTGCTCACCTTGATATCTCAGGCTAAGTCATATTGAAAGTCAACAGTCTGTGTAAACACCTTCTCTTTGCTTATGCAGGTCCGCAAAGAGTACAGCAAGTGCTTCCGCCACACATACTGCTGCAGAGGGCTGCCCACTGAGAGCTCGCACGGTTCCACAAAGACTTCCACAACACGGACTAGTGCACGCTACTCTTCTGGTACACAGGTAGACCAGCAGCTTTACACAGTAAGGCTCCAATCATGCACATAATGTTCTCTGTGCTGATTTATTTTTATTTTTATTTTTTGCATATTATAGTTTAGAGTAATATCGAAATTGGATTCAATGTATTTCATCACCAAAAGCCCTATTATGTTAAAAGTGATTATGTGTTTATATGGTTTTAACATTGGATGTTATATATTCTGAAAGACTATTGAGTACTGTGCAATGTTGCTAAAAAATGTATCATAAGCCTTTTATATCAGTTATTCCGTATCATTGTTTTGTTTACTTATTTGAAATAAGGGCAAGGGGATAAAAAGCCTGAATTTAACTTGAATTGTAACCCTGTTTAAACTTAACATTTAACCTAAAGAGTTTAGGATACTAAAATCTTTTTTCTGCCTAATTCACCCATAATACTATGTGCATCAGAGTTCAGTATAATTACTGAAATTTTTATCTTATATATATATATATTTAATTATTATTATTTTTTTTTTTTTAAATCGTGTAACTATCATGATTTAGGTACTAATTAAATGTTCAGCCTTACTTGTTTTTACATTATTTACTGTTGTGATGGCACAATAGATGTCTCATACTTGATTGTAAAGGATTAGACTATGTTGACCGTGTTCTAAAGCAGAGGGGTCATCAACCAGTAGCAATTTCTCTGGAATAAATGAACAGTCTTTTAGTTATTTTTTTATTAATTCCATCTCCCTTTTAAGGCACGGGGAGAGGGTCTTTAGGGATCAGCTTTTGTTGCTTTTTTTTTGCTGTTGTTCAAGCACTTCCTTTATTTCCCTTTAGCTCCATGCAACAGCTTTTTTGCAGCAAACTTTCCCTTAGTGGCAGTGTTGTGGATTACCTGACAGCAACATTAACATAACAGAAAATTTTTTTTACTAAAGCAAGACAGTTGGGATCATATGTACTACAAGTCTTATATAAATATCATAAATAAATATATGTTTGAAAAAAATAAATAAATATGATATGATATGAAAGAAAGATGACCAAAATTGAAGATAAAAATTATTTGCTTTAAAATGTTTCTATTAAACTGTAAGCACAAGTCCAGACCTTTTTTTTGTATAAAGTAACGCAATTGATAATATACTGTATGTCAAGAGAGCAATATGTAAGGGGTAAAATATTGTGTGAAGTTTCTTTGAGAAAACTGGTTTACGATGAGATGGGGAACTACTAAGTCAGAATGTTAAATAATGATAAATGAGGCTCAGAATTTATTCCTGGAGATGATAGAGCTGTAGTTGTTGTCTTGAACAATCAAGCCTTCATGGTCTAGTTGCCACATAGATGTGCTTTTAATTTAAAGACACCTTCCTGGTATTATAACATTTTTGTTTGTACACAATTTGCACTTTATGGCAGAGATACTTTACATTTCCTTACCTTATTAACAGAAACACTGTAGACAAGTAGGTGAAAAAACAACTGTTATGGTGTTATCTCATTTATTAACATAAATAGGACAAGGTGGGTGTTCAAAAAGCAGAGAAAACCCTTTCTATTGTGCACAAAATTAATTCCTTTAATTGATCATTTGATAAGCTAATGCTTTCTGAGCAAAAGTGAGCTAATCCATGTACTGCAGGATGATACACAAAAATATTGTCATATATACTTTAAGAAAGCTATTGAGAGCAAAGTGAAAGTCATTTTTATATGTTTTTATTACTGTTTGTGAAAAAAAATAAGTTGAATCCATTTTGTGCAGTTTGAAACATAAAATCTGAGATTGTGTAGGGAAAAATTATTTTTTTTTTTCATTTTTATCTGCATTCTATGAGGAAACAAAGTTCATTAGTTGAGCTTCAGAGTTGCATCAATAATCCTTACATTATTCCATATTTACCAGTCTCGATTTATGATGCATGATAATTCTCATGTTAAATCCCTGTAGCACTTTTTTTTAGCTGTTATCTTCATTTCTTTCCGACTTAATGTGAATGGGAAACATTACAGCACTTTTTATAAACACAGTACAGGTATATTTTACTGCAGGGAAGACTGACACTGCAAAAAATGTGTGGTTTTGCACTAATTCCCTTTAAATAGCTAGTAGCTTTCAGTGTATAATACACCTAGATGAAGTGTTACAGAAACACAGTGATGTCACGCTCAATTTCCAGCCAAACGACTGAAGGACGAGCTGCAATTAAAGGTTTTCAAAAATTATGTTTATTATATAGTTCCAGTTCACAACACGTTTCATCTACAGGTGCTTTAAGGAGACAATTCAATCAGAACATACTGTGCAGTCAGATTGGTAAAAAATCCATCTAGATGGTCAGATAGGACAGGGATGAAAGGAACTACTGTTATTTATTCACAATTAATGTCATATGCCAGCACAAGGTCCAAAGTGTGAAAATGAGAATTCATGGGACTGAACATTTTGAACAAACCAATTGTGTGTAAGATAGCATTAAAGGTTGCATTTAGCCTATAACCTGCAATGATGGCATAAATGTTAAAATTCCCCACTATAAAGACCCTGTCACTATTTAAGACTGAATGAAATAGGAAGTCAGAAACTGATAAACAAATTAGAAATTTAGGACCTCATTGATATCACAAAGCTACAAACGGAAGGGATTGTGTTGCTTTACTATTTGGATGGGGGAAACAATGGGTGAAGTGTTTTAAAATGTTAGTAAGGGCTTAGATTTAGATGCTCTTAATTAGTAACAATAATTTAGTAACAACAATTGACAGATTATTAGCTTGATCTGCAATAAGCCGTGACTGACTGCTCAAGAACTCAAAAATCCCATTGATCTTTTTACTGTACAGTCTGTGAAATAAAAATGTGTTACCTGGTCTTAACTTTTGGCCTTGGTTGTTTTACTTAACTTAAAGTCATTGATTTTGCAATGAGGTAATAGCAACCAAGTCAGAGAAGGCTCTGATATTTATTCTATATTGTTAATTGATTGCTTATTACATATTCCATGTTTTTTAAGTTTTAAGGGGTTTAATACCACCTTGCTTTTGCGCCATCTTACTCCCGCTAGTTCTACTACACCTACTACAATTTTATATGCTCTGGCTCAGCCTCAAATTATGGATAATAGTTATTTTGATGGGAGCTCTCTTCCAGGGGACCGGCCCACCCTTGTCAGAGAAGCTCCAAGTGTTGATTTTAGAAAAACCTCCTTAAGGCCCTTTCCATTTTAGTCATTTTTAATTGTTACTGAGCACAACTTTTTTTACATGTATTGTATTATTATTATTATATTCTATCTTATACAAATTCAGTACTATGTCATTTGACGTCAATGCTTCTAAATAATGAGAGTTTCATACTGTATTCTTTGTAAAGAATTTGTCTCCATAAATACTAGGCTTTGATTTTAATATATTTAGAGGCCTTGACAAATTAATTGATTTAGTTTAGTTGTGCCTTTGGTTCATTCATGTTACAAATAAGTGATGGGGGCAAGAGTGGATAAAATGAGGAATAATTAGCCAACAGTGATGTAACTCTATTTTATTCAGCATTTAAGCCCCATCTTTGTGTTAGATAATGACACATACAGTATGCATATACAAGTTGTCTTTTGGAAGGGTCAGAGTTTAAAATCTCTTCAGTGCACCTGCAATCAAGGCAACTTAACTATAATAGTAAAACGTTGCTTTGACAAAATCTAAGGTCCTTAGAAACAGACGAACAGAAAATAATTTTATGTTGTTGTTCTTAATAATAAAAAAAAAATGTTGGAGCTGTAAATTTAGAGTCATATTTTTATATTACTTTTATCAATTTATATATATATATATATATATATATATATATA
>NW_015150940.1:194875-214107 GCF_000732505.1 Cyprinodon variegatus | reverse complement strand
TATATATATATATATATATATATATATATATATATATATTTTTGTTTTTCTTTTTTTCAAGGCTGCACTTTTAGAAAGATGAAATTGTCCAGAGAGCTGTTCCAAATGACATTTCTTTTTGTTTTACATGCGTGTAAACAAAATGACAAATAAATAACATCTGTCTAAGTCTAATGAGAAACTGAAATTAGATATTGTAATTATCAGCGGGTCAAAGATTTGCAAAAGTTCTCAAACTGAAAAGGACAAAATTCTGTGCATCTCTAAACAAATATTTAAAATGTAACATTGGTAATGCCCTCACCTCATTTTGCCTACGCAAGTGATGCAGACTGTAATGATATAAATATACCATAAAAAAGTGGTTCTGAAAGGTGAGGTTTTATGTCCTAATTACTATCTCTTGTTTATCTGACAGAGTCGAATCAGGAGAATGTGGAATGACACCGTAAGAAAGCAATCTGAGTCCTCCTTTATCTCAGGTGACATCAACAGCACCTCCACCCTTAACCAAGGTCAGTTCACACCTCATCTCTTTTCACATCTATGCACAAATTGTATCAATCAGCTAATATTATCAACTTCAAGTTCCAGGGATAACAATATTTTACAAGGTTTAGGTAGTAAATGACTTGGTCCTGAAATGGGGTCATAAAAAGGGAAGGCCTAAAAGTTTTCTTCTTCTTTTAGCTCATGGGTACCAAAAATGTGTCCTCAAATACTGCAGCTTCACTCATACCTCTAGCCTCATTTGCAAATTTAGACTTGGATGTTTTCTTGATGCAAGTGCTTGTAGTTATAGTTCATTCCCTGGGGACAAATAGGCAAAAACTAAAATGGTTGTAAAAAGTTTATTTTCACAGCATCTGAACATGAAGCAAAAGGCCATTTGTTGCCCAGCATAGAAGGTGACCCCTGTTACTTTATAAAAAGATTTATGGGGAAGGGAGGAAAAAAAAACTGTCATTTATTATTTAGCTTGAGCACAAATATGATGATGAGAAGATGTTGTTCAACTCTGCCTGACCCAGAGTGCTTAGTGTGATGTTAGGCTTCTGCTGCCTCTGAAATGGCTTTCCAAGCATGCAAGGGAAAATAGGTTTTACACTGAGGTAGTTTAACTTTCCCTCCTCTGACTTCTGTCAAAGCTGTTCTTTGCCTTTTCCTTTTATCTTTTTGATGTAACTCCCTTAAAGACAAAATGTCATTTTGAACCTTTTTAGGGACATGTGGACTTGCTACATTAGTAACAATGTAGAGGTATGGCTATTTTTTCTGCTCCTCTGAACGACCGTTTCCTGGAGATGTTAATGCAAAGGTTGGATATTGATCACTTCGGGGCATTGGGTAACCCTGGAGAATTAGTGCACTGAAGGAGGATTTTATCTCCTAGAAGCACTTCCATGTCATTAAAAACATCCCTTGAGACATCTCAACATGACAGATGGCATTTAACATAGGTGATAAATGGCAGTGGAAATACCTTTAAACACACTACAAGCTTGAGAGAAAAATTAGGAAGATTAGGCCTTGTGAGATAATTGCACGATTTTAGCCTCAAGTAATTTTTGTTATAAATAAGAAACAGGCCTTATTGTCCCGTCTCTCATAAAGTATTCTATAAAAAGTAAAACTTTTGCATACTTTCAAGAATCCAAGGTGCTGTTTTTGAAAGATTATGCTTGCATAACATAAAAAATAAGTCATGAAAAACATGCCAGAATGTTTTAATGAACAAAGTTGTTTGAACACGGGTTTTTAAATATTGAGTTAGGAAGGACATGCTTTACACTTAACAGGGTTGGTGGGTTTGCACCAGCAGAAAAAGCAGAAATGTTGTGCTTTTTTATTCATCTGTAAAATAGTTAGACCATGTAGTTAAAGGATTAGGCTTACGTTACCTAAAAGACAAAGCCAGATTCTTTGCTTTTTCTGTTCTCCATTAAACTTTCAGGCAACTGCCAAACTTACCTGCTCCTACTCTGTTTTGCCACTCCAGGAATGACTGGGAATTATCTACTAACAAACCCTCTCCTGCGACCACAAGGCACTAACAACCCTTATAACACCTTACTGGCTGAGACAGTCGTGTGTAACACCCCCACAGCTCCAGTGTTTAACTCACCAGGTGTGCTTATCTAATTCTTTCACCTGCATTCTGCCTTTTTTCGTCTCTCTTCACCATCTTACTCTGTCTCTCCTCCCTTCATCATTGATCTCTTAAAGTGTTCAGAAGTCTAAAAAAAAAACAAAAAAAAAACGCAGGATGTTCTGCAGTATCATCTTTCGGTCTCCCAAAGACTTGATCTAGTGCTTCCAATGTGTTTGTGTGTAAAAAAAAAAAAAAGATAATACACACACACTCACATTTTGCAGTGTACAACAGAGATCTCTGTGGTTTACCTAGATCCAGCCTCTGTGTTCTCATATTTCTCTTAACAGGACATAATGATTAAGATGGTAAAGAGATACTGCATGTTCTGCCTCGAGATAATGTAAACAGTGGTGTAGACCTGAAGCTGTAGTATAAACTGCAGGATCATTAAGATTTATCTCTATGGGCATAAAATGCAATTTGTTTCAAGCTGTGTTACTTCTGAAACATGTTACATTTCAAGAATTTACAGCCCTCCACATTTATTGGCATCCCTGTTAAAATGGGGGGGCAACTTAAATTAAATTATTTATTGTGGTTGCATTATCTCAGTCATAGAGATATATATTAGCACTTACTATCCTTTACTCTTTGTGAGGACCAAACCAATGTGGCTTCTCATCCAGCCTTGTTTGTCATGTTCTATTTTATACATATATATTTTAATTATCCATCTCCCAACTTAGAAAGGAATGTATTTCAATTTAAAATATTTGATTTTTAAGTTAAACTTGTATCATTTAGGTTTTGTAGCCCTTTCCTGGCTACGAAAATTGCCTAAATTAATGTGTTCTCTTTTCCTTCCCATTATTAAGAGCAGCAAAGAGAATACGATTTTTAAGCACATGAGACATTATCCGTGAGCACACATTTAAAATATGATAGACAACATACAATCAAATATGCTAAGACAGCATCTATTTCTCTGCCATGCCACTTGTGATATGTTCTTTGAAACTCAACAATATGTGTACAGACAGTATGTGCTTGAAAAGGCAGCACCTTTAAAGCAATCTTTTAGAATGGCTGGAACTCAAATGACTGTAGAACAAGGTTCAACTGCTGTTTAGTTAATTTTTAAATATAAATCCACCACTGTGGCTTTTCTATGTTAATTTACATTCATTTCTTTTAATCACAGTCTTACTGCACAATTTCCAAGGATTTGCCATGAAGTCAGATAATGTTCACCCAGTGGGAACATAGCCTGAGTCTACTTATCGCACCCAGTGCTTTAATTCTATTTGAGCTCAAAAAGGAATATCAAACAGAAATCCTGGCTGACGCACTGAATATATAACCTAATTTTGTTATGATCAAATGCTTTTTTTTGTATTGGCATATCACGTGACTAAGCACCTTAAAAATCGTGTTTTTTGTTCAATATTGTTTTTTTCTTTCAATAGAATAACAGGATACATTTTTTTATACATTCTTCGGTTTAAGACATTGCAATTCAAATGTAAATATATTGATTCCAAGAAAGTTAAAAAACAAACCACTGGACTTTGTTTCCAAGTTTGAAGAAGTTTCACTTCCTATCCAGGAAGCCTTTTAAATTCAAGTGTCAGGAATAGCGTTGAGTTGCAGTAGTGCAACAAAGCTTTTTTTTTTTTGCTTAGACAACATGCATACTGAAACAGACGAACGGGTCCACCCCTTTGGACGGGAAATTGTTGGCCTTGCTGGATAGGCGGGGTCTTATGCTCCCCTGTAAAGGAGTTGGGGTTACGATGATAGCGGGAAGGGATTTACTCAATGGTTTAATCTAAACCTCACTGGTTTAGATATGTGAACGAAACATTTATCAAAATCTAGCTGGAAGAAGTGGAAGCTTTCACAAGACACATAACTCAATTGACCACAACATCAAATTCACCAGAGGATGCCAACGACAACAAGCTACCTTTTCTGGACTGTTTGGTGATCATGGATGATATGGAAACTTCAACATTGAAGTGTATAGGAAATCTACTCACACAAAACAATATCTTCTTTTTGACTCTTATCACCCACTGGAACACAAACTTTAAGTGATCAGAACCTTACAACACTGGGCTGAGCATGTCCCTACTGAAACAGAAAGGAAGCGCAAAGAACAGAAACACATCAAAGAAACCTGTGGATACCCTAACTGGGCATTTGTTAAATCGGCAAGGAAATACAGAAGACACGCAGCAGAACATAACGGTGAGAAGATTAAATGCAAAAACATCTCCATCCCATATGTTGCTGGAGTCTCTGAAAAATTAAAGAGGATTTTTTTCTAAACACAAAATTCCTGTACATTTCAAACCAAACAAGACCCTTAAACTAGTGCATCCTAAAGACAAAACCCCCAGACCAAGTATGAGCGGAGTGGTGTAAACAGTTCAATGCAGTGAGAAATGCTCTGTTATTGGACAAACCAAACAACTTCTTCATAGATGCATGGCACAACACAGAAGAGCATCCTCCTCGGGACAAGACTGCAGAACATCTACACCTTCTGGACAAAGGACATTCTTTTGACGACCAGAATGTTCACATTTTTGACAAAGAAAAAAGGTGGTTTGAGAGGGGCGTGAATGAAGCCATCTATGTTAAGAAAGAAAAACCAACCTTAAACAGATGGGCTAGACTCAGATTTCAGCTTTCAAAAACCTACAATGCAGCAATATAGTTAATGCCTCCCTGCTATCATTGCAGCCCCTTTAAGGGGGAACAGAAGACCCCACCTATTCAGCCAGGCCAACAATTCCCTTTAACGACCCCCACTTCAAAAACATAGACAGGTATGCGGCATTGCAGGCTAACAAAAGAAGCCAAATGACCTCCATTGGACCCGTTTGTCCGCTTTTAATTTGCATTTTGTCTAAGCAGAAACAAGGCTTTGTTGGGCTATTGTATTATGCAACTGGACGCTATTTCTGACATTTGAATTGAAAAAGCTTCCTGGATGCAAAGAGAAACATCTTGAAACTTGGAAACAAAACCCAGTGCTTTGGTTTTTTAATTTTTTTGGAATTACTATGACCTGGCTGACTGACAATCTTCCCTAGCAAAATGTAAATATAGCTATAATTTAGGGAATTATCTTTTTGAGGGATGCAAATTAATCTGATTTTTCTGTACGACGTGTGTTACATTATCTGTGTATGAATGCAGTATCTCATACCTGATTATTCTTGTGCTGACAGTAATAATATATTTCTGTTGCTAATAACATTGAAGTATTTATAACATTTATAAGTTGTGATGTTTTTGTATGTGTCATTCTTTTCTGAAACTGAAGTGGCATCTTGTGTCATGTTTTGTGCTTCTCCCCTGTGCTTCCCTTTAGTGACCTACAGAGAGACAAGTATGGGAGTAAAACTTAACTTTGCCTATCAAATGTAAATTCTTTTTAGCATGCTTATTTAAAACAACCCAACCCACGGCACAATCACTGGTTTAGGCCATTAACACGCACTCAAGTGGAGAGCAAGTGGTTCACAAAAAAGAACTAAGCTAATTTCTTTGAAGAAAGGGAAAATAATTATCTCAATTTGGTCTTTTGAAGTACGATTTAACTTCTGACAGATTTGTCCTGAATTTACCCACTGTTTTGCTTTTATCTTGTTTTTTTCCTTATAAAAATATGTTTTTTTGTTTTGTTTTGTTTTGTTTTGTTTTCTTTCAGAAAATAACCTTTTTCTTTTTTTTTTCTCCAACTGTCTGTCCTTATTTTCCTTTTGTGACACTAGACAGTTTCGGTGTCCGGTGTTATTCACAGTCTTTCAAACAACACCTGTCTGGACACTAAATTGCCTCCAAAGCTGGCATTAGCTTATATGACGCAGCAGCAGCTGTTTCACTACTCTTTGTTTTCTTTCAGAGGTTTTTAGCCCTTTTCCTATATTTTATTACATTCAGAGAGGCTATTCAATAGAAGTTGGTCGGCACCCCCTGCCTGTTTCCTTTTTTATTTTTTTTTTTTATAGGGACCATTTTTAAATATATATTTTCCCACTGCATTAAATAGAAGAATGTAAACAGAGAACATATTTCTTTTTACCTCCCCTATCAATCACAACATTAAGCATAAAGCTTCCAACAAATGGAATAAATCATTTGTTCTTATTTGGATTTTATGTGAAGGGGAAAAGATAATATAGATCATATCTGTGAAGTGGAAGGACGCAGTAAAATTTTGAAAATTGTAACTATATGGAAGTTGAAACTCTGACAGAGTCTAAGAACTTATGCATGTTCAATTCTGAACATGTTAGCAGGGTTTTCCTATATTTAGCTCAATCTGTCACTCTATCAAAACATGACCAGCTTCCCTGTCCCTTCTGACTAAAGGCATAAGCTGTGGATCTCTGCCACAAACCTCTTAGCTGTTTTTTTTCGTAAGCAATCTCCTTGTCCGTTTTTGGGCAGGCTGTGTTATCTTAGGTTTTTCAGTTTTGTTGGTTTTCTTTTTGGACATTTTGCAAATAAATTATAAAACCCTTTTTAAAAGTACTTAAATGTTTTTATAATAATAACTGAAATTATCAAAGCTCTGCATTGAACTCACCACTTTTTGGGGAGCAGTGGGCTGCCTTTGTGTGGCTCCCTTGAGCAATCAGGGGTTAAGGGTTTTGCTCAGAAACCTAGAGTGGAGGCTGTGGGGATTGAACCGGGTACTTGCAAAATTCTCAGAGCACAAGCACACTGCTCTAACCCACTAGGCAAACAATCCCCAAATTTGGTGCAAAAAAAAAAAAGGCATGAATACAAATGCATGCCCTGTAGTCAGACTTTCATTATTCTTTTCTATCCACTTCACAGTTATGTTCTATGCTGTGTTAGTCTATCACATTTAATCTGAATGAAATGCATGAAAAATTGGTGCCTGAAATGAAAAGTGGGAAGAGAATTCAAGGGGTGTGAATATAATTTCACAAGTCCCCATATCTGTTGCATATAAGATCTCTAAATGTAAAGCCGTTTAATGCTTACCTGTTTCATTTGCTGAACCCTTGCTCTTGCTCTGTTGCAGTTAAGACGTTTATCTTACATTTTGTTGTTCTTTTAGCAATTCTTCATGTTACAATAAATCATTCTTTTACTTTTTTTTTGTACATCAGCTGCTCTTAGACCAGATAGCCTGAGCAGACAGACATGATGTGAGTTGTCTAAAGTGAGTCTTTTCACCTGCTGTGTGTGGTGATGGTGGAGTGCTGCTTGTGGGCTCCCCTTGTAGTGAGAATAAAGATGGCTGTCTCATGTTAATACATAACTTCTTTCCCTCTTCTGTGACTGTCACATTCCCCCACATATCCTTGCTTTTATTTACTCTCCCACCATAACTCTGTTAGTTGCTAGATATCTTGTATGTGTCGTAGCCTGCCAATTTGTTGCTTCATACTTATATATCCACCTGTGCCTGGTGTCTCGTCATAGTGATTACTTGTTCTGACTTGTTTCCTAATGTTGTTTGGGATCTTTTTCATTGCTTTGTCACATATGTGGCAGACTCTAATGCAAAATGCCCTGCTTTTTTAACAGCAATTTTTAAAAGGGAAAGTTGAAACGTATACATGAGAAAATTCAAAATGATTTCTCATTGCAAACAAACTGCATGTCTATGTATGGTATGTCAGGAATTGTGCCAAATTAACAGATTTAAAGCATGGCTTAAATTTCCCTTTTTATACGAAACTGCATCCTAAACAGCATTAAAGTATTTATTCTAGTCTTTACAGTTATTGGTGATGACTAATGTATTATATCTTGATATGTTTCTTTGTTCCCAGGGCACTCACTGAACAGTGCGGTGAGGGATACAAGTGCAATGGATACTCTACCGCTAAATGGTAACTTTAACAATAGCTACTCCCTCCGTAATGGGGACTTTGGTGACAGTGTGCAGGTAGTGGACTGCGGACTGAGCTTGGACGATGCTGCCTTTGAGAAAATGATCATCTCCGAGCTTGTGCACAACAACCTGCGTGCCTGTAACAAAAGCCACCAACAGCAGCAGCACTCCAGTTTACGTCACCCACCCCACCGCCAGCAGCCACCTCTGCCACCCCAGTATCACCATCACCACCACACGGAGCGGGCTCCCCCCAAGGTGACAGTGGTAGGTGGCAGCAGTAGGGAAGACAATGCCATTGTGGCTGATGCTTCATCTTTAGTTCATGTGGGCGACACGGGGGGCCTGGAGCTGCGTCATCAGCAGGAGCTGGAAGCACCACTCATCCCCCAGCGGACTCACTCGCTTCTGTATGCACCACAGAAGAAGGTGAGGACGAATGGGGAAGTCGATACCTTTGTCAGCCCACTGGTGACCACAAACCCCGACGATAGTCCACAGTCCCCCAACAGAGACTGTTTGTACACTAGTATGCCCAATATTACAGACTCTCCATGTCCTGAGAGCAGCCCCGATGTGGAGGAGGTCTCCTCTACCAAAGGTAGCGAGAATGAGGATGTTTATTACAAAAGCATGCCTAACTTGGGGGCTGGCCATCAGCTCCAGGCCTATTACCAGATAGGCAAGGGAACCAGCGATGGCTACATTATTCCAGTTACAAAAGAGGACTGCAACCCTGAAGGTGATGTACAAGAAGGACAGATGCAATTAGTGACAAGCCTTTAAATGTATTTAAATCATCCCCACTATCCTGACACAAACCTGACCTCTTTCAGGACACACCCACTGAAGGAAAAACAAGTGTTTTGTTTTATTTTTAAATAGAGCCTTGAAGTTTAAACTCTGTCACATACACATATATGCTTGGCATCTACAGACTTCCTCTCTTCCATCCGTGTTGCCATTTCTTTCCCTGCAGACTTAGGGACCTGCAGCTCAGTAACAGCAGCGCAACATTATCAAGAGACTGTACATAAATCGAAGAGTCAGATTCCAATTTTAAGAGACAAGCCAACGATGTATTTAAATGTGCCGCTGCTGTTGAGTTATTAAGAAAAGCAAAGTTGTGAAAACATAAGAAGAGTAGAAAAAAAAAAAAAACTTTTACAAAATATAGAAAATTAACATAAAAAAAATTACAGGCAACATCCAAACAGGAATTTCCCTCTTAAAAGGTTGTACATACACCTTCCATCTTTCAAGCTGAACCATCATTTTTGTTTGTTTTATTTCTACACCCCCGGACCAGGACATGGACTTGTTCGTAAAAGAAATTCCTGATCAGACTGTTAGAAAGGAATATCAGGTCCTGGCTGCTTCCCATCACCGTCAAGTTTGGATTGTATAACCACTAGCAATCAAGCCCCTGGCCTTATATTTTCTCAACTGTTCCTTATACTGTTGTTAAGGAGAAATTGCTCAAATATATATTTTGTTGTATTGCTGGTGTAAAATAAGAACTCATTGGATGGGGTTGGGGCAAAAAGCCTAATCATAAAGACACTTTTTATTTGCAAAATTTTAACACTTGAGGGACTATTGTATAAAAGTTGCACATAAGTCATACAGTGTGTTTATGGTACCAACACTTCATTCATGGTTGTATGTTTGAGCGTAAAGGCCTATTAAAAGAAAGGAGTCAAACAATGCATCACTTTATAACTTGTGACCAAGGTTTTGTTTACTTCTTTTCTTTTAGTAATTTGAGTTGGTATTGATAGACCTTTGGAATATCTTTTTCTGAATTTGCCAAAGGGACATTGCTTTAGTAGAAGGGTATTGCAACAACCCAGTAAAAGTGATTTATTAATTGCACAGTTTTTGTCATTATTTTGATTAAAATAGACCTTTTAACAATCACAGCAGAGTGATGAAAAGGCACTGCTGAGATAGAGACTGCTGACTTTTGACAATAAAGTTTTTATCCTAAATGCAGATCTTCCGGTTTAAATATTTTATTTATTAAAATCTTTCCAAAAACGTTAATAAATAAATAAATTGGGAAATTTGTGAACAAGTTCCCACACTGGTATACATGCTGTACTGTAGCTCATGTTTTTTATGTAAACATAAGGGGCTTATCACTTAAGACTGATGTAAAGTTCAACACTTGTTTAACAAATACAATAAATGTGAGATTTTTTGTCAACATACATGTTGCTTTTTTAATGGCTTGTGTTTTTGTTATATCTTTAGAAAAATAGGTTCAATCATGTTGCTATATATAAGCGTAAAACACTTTTGACTCAGGTTTCTAGTAAGTCCAGAGCACTTTGAAAGGCAAGATGATAAACCTTGTATTCTGGAGACTTTTTTTTTATCCTGCTATTTCTTCAATCGCTGCAGAGTAGAATCAGCTCACCATATGTGTTAGGGGAGCCAAATTTGCCCGTGTGATTTAAAAATAAGAAACTCAGGTAGGATTGCATTGTAAATGTTTTTCTGTGTGGTTGTACCACTAATAAAGGTTTAAGAATGACACTGGTTGAAAGCATTGTCCACTTAGTACATTATTAAATGAGAACGGCACGATTAAAAGTTCTGTCACTGCAGAACTAAAGTTTGCTTAACTGGTGTGTGGGAAGAGTGGAAAGACGTCTGAAGACCTAACAAGTGATCAGATTTTTTCTTAACTATATGATTTTTAATATTTAGGGGTATGACCTATTGATATGACCCAGTCCACAGTCAGTTCTCAAGCATTTTATTCACCAGGTGATGTTAATGTAAAAAAAAAAATTTTTGATGTAACATCAGTTGGGACAGAGTGACAGCTCACAGCAGGGGGCTGGAAATTGCACTGTTTACCATTTGGCACTGAAGGAAATGACTCAGAACTTTGCAGAAATGGACTTCATGTCAGTCTGCATAATGTTGTGTGGGCTGCATGTTGTTTTGACTTGTTTCAACAATTATGTGACATTTTGTACAATTATCTGAAGCTTCAAATTGCCTTAGATGGATTGCTTTGTTTTTCTCCATATTCTCTTGTGCAGGCCCCTTGAATGTCAGATTGGAATCAAGTGTTAGGGTAATTGTTGACTGTTGAACAGTATAATCACATGCATAATACTGAGAGGAAGAAAATCATATCAGTATCTATTTTCAATAGAAAAATACTACAATATTTTATATTTGTAATAACCCTGAGGACCTAATCTTCAAAACAGAAGCACTAAATTGCTTGTGAATAAACAAATTGCACTTTCAAAAGGGCGCTGTGCTGTGGGTGAAAGATTAAGCAATAGATAATGTGCATAAGTGGTGTGAGCTGCCCTATTTAAATAAAGAGTGTGTTTGGAGAGGAGGGAGGATATAAAAGAAAGATTGAAAATTGGAGGTAAAAATTCTGATCATGAAAAAATATGGCATCAATAACAGTAATAAATATGTTAAGGCATGCACTTCACATTTGTTTTTTGTTAAAGTGTTACAAAAAGTAAGTTAAAACAAACAAAAAAAAAGCTATAAAAGATAAAGTTTCAAGACTTAAGTATCAGCTATAAAATCTTGAAAACTGACTATAAACTGTAATCCCCCCCACTCCTTGTCTGGCAGGCATTAGTTTAGGGAGTACAGTAAGGCAAGGTAAATTGATATGCATAAGACATTTCAGTAGCAAGACAATTAAAAGTGCTGGACATAATAGAAAAGCACAACAGGAAAAGTACATTGCAACAAAACTTAAAGAATAAAACGACTGTTAATCAAATCAAAGAAGGTTGGACAAAAAATTTTAACTAATGTTGTTTAGCTAGGTTAGCCAAAATCTTCCTTGAACTAAGACATTTTTTATCTAGATTTAAAGTAACTTTGGGTTTTGGAAATTATAAAGATTTCTGGGAGTTTGTATTAGATCAGTGAAGAATACGAGCTAAAAGCTTCTGCTCTATGTGTGGTTCTGGGTATGCAGTAGGGTGACTAGATCTCCTGATTTGTGTAGGAGCAGGCTGTATATTTTCTTCAGTCCCTTTGTTTTGCAAATTTAAAAAATGCTCCACATTTGAATGTATAAAATTATGAAAAAGTCAAAAAAAATTATTCACAGCCACTTTTTCTAAATGCGAAAAAAAGGGGAGCTGCAGTCCTTGTCACAGAGCTGTGCCAATGCCTCACGTCATGATTGATGATACTGGTAAAGGATTTTAATGCAAGATGTTATGGAAACAATGTTTAAAGAAATAAAATCCAGCCACAACAAATACAGCAGAATGGTTTAAAACTGGGTTAGGCCAGTTACAGGTGATTCTCAACATTTTCTGAAGTTTGCCAAATTTCATTTTCAATTTTAAACGAGTGGAATTTGAGTCACAAAAGACACAGGCAGCTGAAAAAGCTGTGTCTGTTCAGCATTGTCCCTCATAAGCATGCTTGTTGTCCCACATTTGCTTTTTTTTTTTTTAGATCTGGTCACCATAGTGTGCCGAGTAGACTTGGGACAGAAAAACTGACTGGTCTTGGCAGTTGATGCACTGACAACCAGTCTTGTTTTCTTCAACAATGATGATGATGAAATAATTTCATTGACACTACTTTCTTCATGACTATAACGAAAACTGATGAACTGAACATAAAGCATAAAACATGACTAGTCATAGGTTTGAGTTTTCGTCAATGAGACGAGACTAAATAAAAATTAGCGGGCTGCAAGCAGACATTTAAAATGCATCATTGTGCTGTAATCTGTTAGGCAAGTTAAACAGTATCAGCCGTGCTGCTGCGTCTTGTTTGGTTATGCGCTCCCCTTGGCGTGCAGCGGTGCAGATTCTGCATGACTACAGATGGATCAGAGCAGCGGCAGAGGAGAAAATATCCTGGAATCGTCCAGTACTGAGCACTCAACTTTTGACAAACTGTTTTGATCTTCCAGTTGTGCTTAGCTTAGAGTCGAGGCTTTACGCTCCACACTGATGGTGCGCTCTCAACAGTCCGGCTCTTGTTGCTCTCACTACTTAATAAACTATGTGGCTGATCATCCTCTAACAAGCTTAAAAAATCCTTTATTCTAACTATTTAGATTTTATTTTTTCCAGCTCACAAGAGGTGATAATAAATATTATTTAATTTCTACCAAAAGGAATCCCCAAATTATATCCAAAGAAAATATTTCTTTGAAAACTGTTTTTTTTTTTTTTTTTTTTTTTGGGATAACGACCCAAGTGAAAAGGTACATAGAACTTTGAATATTTTTCTCTCATTGTTTTCATTTGTATCTGGTTAAATATAATGTAAATATTTCCTCGTATTGCCATTAAAACATTTTCTATGTTTCCTTTAAATATTTCAACATTTTAGTTAACAAATTTATTCAATTTAGGTCCTGATTGCCATGGCATTAAAAGGCAATTATGTAGGTTCTCTCTGTATTTTTTATATCTAAACGCTGTGAATTTAAATCTACTCTGAGCATTGGTAACCAAGGGGGAAATTCTCAGAAATAAAGCCAAAATTGCCAAAATAGAAAAAAGAATGTTATAGTTCTTTGCTTTTTTGGAGAACTGAAGATTTTATTTATCTGCGTGCAATGCATAATTCATAGTAGATCAGGAAATGTTTGCTTTGGGATGAAAACCTTATATCGCTAAAACCATTAATTTATTGTACATTTTGCTAGCTTATATGTCTGCTATATTAACCAATATGGTGTGTTGAATTAGATCTGCTATTCTTACAGCTTTTTAAAAAAAAGTCATTCATAAAAAAAGTTTATTTTATTTCTGGAAAATAAAAATGTTTGCAGCCCAACAGCAATGATGAACTGCACGGGAGCATTCTAGCAATTGTAGTATCTAGGCTGGAGCCGTCAGTCTGGTAAAGAATCTGGTTGTTATTCGAAATTGTGAAGGTTAACTATTTTTACAACATAAAACTGACAAAAACTAGACAAAAACTTTTTTTTGTTTTAGTCGACTAAATCTATCACATATCGTAATGACTAAAATGCGACGAAGACTAATTTTAGTTTTCATTCTGAAGACTAAGACTAAATCTAAGATGTCTGTCAGAAACAACACTGCTGACAACAAATCTGTATTGTATTTTGGTACTAAGCCATTCAGTGACTTTAAAACTGGTATGGTCCATTTTCTTAGTTTTAGTTAGGGACACGGGCAGCAGTATTCTAGATAAGCTGGAACTGTGTGATCGACTCTTTAGGCAGACCTGTGAAGACAATGTTGAAATTTTGACTTTATATTATAGATAAGC
The DNA here is from genome assembly GCF_000732505.1 of Cyprinodon variegatus. Lineage (NCBI taxonomy): Eukaryota > Metazoa > Chordata > Actinopteri > Cyprinodontiformes > Cyprinodontidae > Cyprinodon > Cyprinodon variegatus. Next base: position 199,858 of record NW_015150940.1, on the reverse strand, counting down.
ACGTGAATTAGTTTTTCAATATCCTGCAAAATCTTTTAGTCATCAAAGTGTTCTTTATATGATAGAAATCTAAATGTGTTGCTCTCCTTATGTGCCTCTGAAGGTGAAGGTCTGAGTTCATCACTACAGCCACATTTCAAGCCTGATTGGTAGTATCTAGCTGTATTAACTAAAGCTTTTATATGTTTTTCCTTCAATCCTAAGGCTATTAACTTAGTTTTACTTTGATTCACCTGAAGAATATATGGGCAATGATTTCTTCTTTGCATCTAATAAGTGCTAAAATGGGTTCATAGTCACCTGGTGACATTGTAATGTTTAAAAGTGTTTCATCTGCATAGTTACAGTAATGTATGTCTCATTAAAGTTAAGTTGGGTGGAGTATGTAAATATTGAATAGGAGACACTCCAGGATTTAAACTTGGGAGACATCACAAGGGATTATGTGGTCACGATGTAAGGTTCATTACTTAAGTAGTCATAATCAATCAACGTCTATCAAGGTACAACTCTTTCCAGGAAACTACACTTTCTGATCCAGTTACCACTGGGGCCCAGATTGCATCATAGTGATTGAATAGTATTCAAATTGATAATTTGAGGGTCCTGCTTTGCTCCAGAAATGTTTAGAAAGATCTGTTGGTATACGTGGCTTCCTGTTTTTCCTGCAAAATGTCGAAGTACTCCAAGAGACCCCCAGTAGGTTTGCTGTGGCCATTCCATCTCGTTTATAGTCACACATCTCTAAAGACTTCATCACCAGTCGCCCTTCGTCTCCTTGTCCCAATAAAAATGCCAAAAAGGCATACATTTAATCAGCTGTTTTTTTTTTTTTTTTTTACCTTTGGGAGGGTCTAGCCTGCCATATGGAATTGTCTAAAATGTCACAGTTTGGGACAGCAAATTAACCACACATGTATTGACAGTAAAGAACTAACAAAATCCCCCGACCCCAACACCATCAAATAACACTAAAAAGAAAAAAATGGAATCATATAAAAAAACACAGAAAAATAAACAACCCTTAATTTACTAAGCTTAAAAAAGCTTGATAGAAAAAAGGATAGCCCTAACTGTGCACAGTAACTTATTACGTCACAAAAAATGGAATGGAGTCACTGTCATATATCTCTTCTAAAAAATAACTTATCTTCAGAAGCAAGCAGAGGACATCAAATTTTCTCTAATTACATAAATGAAAGAGGTTCTCTAAGCCATCTGATATGGGAAGTGGGATTAAGGCTCTTCCATATGACCAGAAATAATATGCCTTGCGAATGTGTAATAAAGGCAATAATAGTAGCAAATTATACCGGAAGTGAAATTCCCCAAGGTTGAAGACCAAAGAAGAACTTGAAGGCTGATTCAAAAAACTTGAGAGGGAAGGACATATCCAGAACTTTCGTGTGAATTACCAGGCCTCACCATTATTTTGTTATCCCTTGTCCTAAATGTCTGTTTGGCAAAAGTAACTACAAAGTAAAAAGTAACATATTACTTTACAAAGATGGAAATAATGTAAAGAAGTGTATAACTTTCTAACAAGGATAACTTGTATTAATAAATATATCACATATTGGACGTAAATTGCCCAACATTGGTTATTGGGCCCTTTGCGATTCTTGCTGGACTCCTCTGTGATCAAACACTTTCTTGGTCATCATTTTCGACCATGATGCAACGCACATGGAGAAGGTGTGATTCTCAGGAAGGGGTCAGGTGAGCAAATGGATGACATATAGGGAATATCTGTCTGTCTTAAACACTTAAAAACTTGAACATTGTTCCTTCATGCCCCAAGCTATCATTTCCTTTTATCCTCAACGTGCCACCTCCTCCAGTGCTATGTTGTTTCCCCCTTTTCTCCTTGCCATACCAGCAGTGTTTCCAGCCTAGGTAATACCTCTTTCTTATTACACGTTCAGTGCTTTGGGTCTCTTACAAAGCAAACTGCATCAGTTCTTTACCATATCTGTTCTCATATCTGTGTGTCTTTCCCTCGAATTGGTGAAATCACATGTCTGTCAAAAGTGCAAATGTGTGATGAAAATGTATATAAGCAGATGCATGTAAACTACTCTCCACATGCCTTTTGAACGTTCTACCATGTGTATAGATTCAACACAACAATGACTTCATGCTCCTTCTCAGCACTCCCTTAGTTTTTATGTGCCTGTGTATTCTCTCCATCTCACATGTGGAGGTGTTTCTTTGCACTCATGTCAAGTTTTGTCACTTTAAGGGTGAAACCCACCAGAGAAAGCAATGTCTTTGATTAGCTGATTTTCAAGAAATCCTGCCTCTACTGTTTTTCTCCTAATTGTGGCCAGTAATGTTAGCAAACCATCTTCACCCTCATAGCTGTTATCTTCAACAATAGAATTCTGACTTCATATCCAACAGCCATCTCTGTCATCATCTGACAATTTTCTAAAAACAAGTAAAAAAAGAAACAGTAGTTGTAACCTATTCAAAAATGTAAATGTTTGTGTAAAACCATAAACCGGGATTCATTCAAGCTTCACTTTCCTCAACATAAACAGTGAAGCTAACATTAGCTTAGCTGAAAGGAAGTTCCAAATTTAAGAGTAAATATTTTAGTGTCAGGGTTCCTGTGTGTGGGTAAGTGCGAGTTGTGCATCTTTATTATAGAGGATCTTTGTTGAAAACTTGGGTAGCCTACACAGGTGAAAATAATCTTTCTAATCATAGTGCTGGGCTTAAAAGAGCCCCAGAGACTTCACTCAGTGCTGGTTTCTTGTGTGTTGTAGAAGTTTGTTTTGTTGCCTTCTAGTCTCTAGCTTTTCTCAAGTATTTTCCCTGACGTTATTAGTTTTTGTTTGGTTTTCAGTATTTTTGCCTCTGTTCCCCTTGGACTTTTATGAAATCATCCAAACTCATCCGTGCCAACTCCTCTCTGCATTTGGGTCCTAAAAACCTCCACACAACCTGCGTTTAGAGCTAATAGCTACTACTATTAGAACAAATTCATGAATGTGCAACACAAAGATATTTAATGATGACTTTACATAAAAGTATAGTGGAGGATGTTCTTTTTCCAGGTGGATCATCAAAATAAGTGGTCCTTCTACAGTAATTGTCAATCATTCTCGTGATATGTTTAGGAAAGGCTCTCCTACATGCTCATCTATATTTCACTTATTGGCCGTGAGTCTGACATTGTAGAAATATTGCAAATTTTCTTTTGGAAAGTTAGCTTGTTTGAGCCATGAAACTTTTTAACAGAGTGTGCACAAGGAGAAATGGGCTTGTGCACGCTCTTGCACACATTTAATAGTCGTACCCTCTAGGAAGTGGGTACAGGGTTGTGAATATTCTTTTTTTTTTTTAAGTGGAGAAGACTGGTCTTTTCCAGCCAGTAAATGCTTTGCTTACATTAGATCTACTAACAACTAGGAAGAAAACTGCACTGTCTAAAGACATTATGCTAAAGGTATTTCCTGAAAAGTACCCGGTGACACAGTTACTTTCTCAGGTTGGTTCCACCCTCAAAGTGACATAAGTTGACGTGGAGCGCACAGAAACAGGTCTACAGTGGAGTAGGGAAGAATCTACGGGCACATACAAAGCAAGAGAGTGCATAGAAGAAGCTTGAACACATGATTGTGACACAGTGTGGTATTGAATCTGTAAGCATAGGTTGTTCAAAATGTGTGTGGAGAAAAGTAAATTTCATTCTCATTGACAAACGTAGTATCACTAAAACTTCACTCAGGTCCTCCACAAGCATTTAACAGCACATCTCCAAACCCATGCACCATAGGTACTATTTTATAAAGTCATGGAGAAAATTTTGACCTCCCTGACTTTGTTAAATTTCTTGTTTTCAAGGTTTATTGTTGTTGCTGAAGAAAATGCAACGAACACTGTAAAAAACAAATAAAACAAAAGTGGTCTATTTTTTTTCATGACGTATTTTGTCCTTTGTTCAAACCAAGTATTCAGTTAAGCCTGGACAACCCCAACTACTTTTGTGACTTTACATATTTGTTAAAAGTTAGTTTAGAGAACTCTGTTTCCAAGCCTTGGTGATTTCTTTGAGTTATGGATAGCCTCTGCAGCAGTTACTCCTGTAAACAGAAACAGTGCCAATTATAGATGCCATCAAAGTAGATGGGGGGGGAAGTGTACAAAGAAAATAAATATCTTCAGAAGCCACGAACAGTTTACTGGCAATGCAAAAGTAACTTCCCAAACTCTTGAAGTTAAAGGGGGGCACTTTAACTGCTTACTCTTTTCTTCCTCCAGCCTCTTTTGTCCTGTCCCCAACTTCAAATGTGCAGATTTGTGGCCCATGGGCAACTTAGATCTGTTCCGTTGAGGTGAAAAATCCAATTAACCTGCAGCTCTGGCTGCCTTCATTATAATCCCCTCCCATAATTATGAAATTACTAAATGCAGGATTTCAAATGAAGAAAAGGAGCTGATGGCTTAGCCACAGAAAGGTGAAAAAACGCTGTTTTGAAGGTGAAGAGTTTCTATCTACCTCTAGATGGAAGAATTCGGTCTTTTGGCAAAACTTTGAAAAGTATCTATCAAAATATATAATATAGTGATTATTGCATTCTTGACAAAGCACACAAGGTGACCTTACTCCTGCTGCATTCAGGATCCCATATAATATTCTAAAGGAGTCCAGCTACCCTTAATTCTTTTATTTAGTTATTTATTTATTTTGTTGGGGATGTCTTTATGATTACCTTTCTGTTTAATTTCCTACATCCAGTCCATTTGATTTCTGTTAAACTTCTGTTGATCTTGTTTACCTTGGTAAATATACAAAATATGTCCTTTTTCTGTTCAACAGTTTTAACATAGTCACAAGTTATCAATCGTTCCTTGCCCAATCATCATCATTTTCACATTTCCTGTCCTACAGTCTCTTTTTTTTCTCCCCCAGTTTTGGTTTAATTGGGTTTGTATTTGTCTAGTTTGTGATGATATTAGCTTTGTTTTTTAATA
>NW_015150940.1:191887-194699 GCF_000732505.1 Cyprinodon variegatus | reverse complement strand
TCCTTTGCTACTGTATAGAAAATGTTAGATTTAAGCAAATGGATTGTTCTGGATGAATAGAGCAGGTCTTTTAGAGACATCCACAGGTGCTTGTGCAAGGCAGCACAAAATGAGTAGGTACACAAAATTGGATTTTCTACAGCTGATTTTTTTTTTTAACTAACAACTCTTGCCAAATATGTTAAAGTGCTTGTGGGGAATAATTCTGTCTTTCAGCTACTGTATGCTTAGTCCGCCCACAGAAATATTTCACAATGTTTACAAACTGAAAAGGGGTCTGTATATGCATATAACAATATCTCTGAAAATAGTATTTATTAAAGCAGCTGAATATAGTGTACATCTGTTTGTCTGTGAACACTTGGTTTCAAACATCTGGGGTTGGATGTATGTGTGAGGTTTCTGGCTGACTGGCTATGCCAGAGCAGATCCCACCATGGGCTCAGAGACCTTAAACCCAAGAGCATACCACCGCCTAGCACAAGCCCAAAAGAGCTTTTGGGGTCTAGGCCCCACCAAGCCCCAGGGTTGGTGGGACACACATATATCAGCACACAGTCCCGCACAGCAGGAACCACCAACACACTGCAAGGCTGAGGCACCAGCCACAGTGGAGTTTTATGGAGGGGGAAACAATCCATACATTTAGTGAAGGACTGAGATGTACCAGAGGAGGGAGCAGATTCACATTCACTTATTTCCTCCCTCATGTCCACAGAAATAAACAAAAAATGTATAAATAATAAACATACTCTCGAGTTTATGACACGACAATGGATGCTGTGAATATACTACACTCGCCACACACAGACGAGACTCCTTTGAGGCTTTCACAAAATATGAGTATTTTTTAAAGGCTTATTGAAGGGTTCTTTTTTTTGGGGGGAGTTAATTTTACTAATTTCATTTCAGGATAACAAATATAATTTCAGGATGATTTTATTTATAAAAGGCTTTGAAAACTGTGCATAATTTTCCTCGACTTCACAATAAAGTACGATTTTGTGAAAAGGTTAGAGTTGTGGGAATGCTTTGGCAGGGGTTTAGATACTTAGTTTGTGCAAACCTTGGTGAAAGAAAGAGTTTGAATTACAAAGTCACTTTCTAATGTCAAAAAAACTAAGAAAACCTTTGATATGTTAAACTTACTAAATATGCTACAAAAATTAATCAAGAGAAAATCACATTCTCCAGAAGAATCCATTACTAACAGCATTGTATAATAATCCATTGCTGATGAATAAATTCATGTAAGCATATGTGTTTGTGAGGTGGAATTGTCTTTGGAAGCTATTTTCAAAATACACAATACATTTTCTGGTCCTGCTGCTGTCTCTATAATTGATAAATAGAGGGAATGCAGATGTAACCTTGAGTATTAGTGTGTATTGGAGCTGAATATTGATTCAGAGTTTCCTTGCTGGTGGCAAATGTGCAAGCAGACTATAAAGACAAGATATAAAATATATTAGAAATGTCTCTGTTGGATTGCAGTTTCTCATTAAAATTCAGAGAGGCCTTACGCAGATGAACCTTGTCATGCTAATCCTGGGCAAGTGCTCCCACAGGGTCCCAACAACTGTGTCTAAGCCTGGTGGATCTTGAAGAACAATTTTTTTGCAAGTGATCTTTCTCATATCGCTTCCAATGTCTTTGTGTTGTCATTGTCCTCTTTGTGTGGTAGTTTGTCTTAGTCAAATAACTGATTAGGACACCAAAATGTACAGTTTGCTCTACTTGCAGTGTCTTCTGAAACAAAACAAATTGCAATATATTCTTTCATGTATATAAAAACTTGATAAGTACTAATATATTTAAATATACATTAGGCGAATAATATTTGTTTATCATACACTTTCAACATATCCTGAGCAAAGTGTGTAATCTGATCTGATGTCTTTTCTATCACTTCAGGCCACTTTGATTTTTATCAAGAGTATATTTCAAGATTAATACCTAAATCTAAAGAAGTCTATGTAAAATACATGTAATGCCTGCTTGGGCTACGATATATGACGGGTCACAGATTTTGTTGTAGCACCCGCACTTTATTTCCAGCATCCTTAACCGTACAGTACATGTCAATTTCAGTTTGTTAGATTCATGAATAATGTGGTTGTTTAATGGTATATTTTCTTTATTGAATTTATCAGAAAGTTCAGCCTCCCCCACACACCCACCAGCTGCAGCAAGGTAGTGTTACTGTATTTCAACTGATGATTAGCTGATTCAAAAAGCATTTTATATGGTGCTTTTTTTATGTATACCCTTCCAATACAATTTCAATACAATTTATGATTAATAACTGTCTACAACTATAGAGATGTAGTTAATAATTTGTTGGGTTGTAATCAAAAAGTTTTCACTCCCTCTGTAGATCTCCCCCTGGACACAACAGAATCAATGCTCATAAAATAGTTACTACCCCCTTCCCTTGCATCTCTACAGGGAGGAACAGGTTTTACCTGTTTTGTAAGTTGGATTATCTAAAATGTTGACATGATGTGTTTATATATTCTACCATATTCCAGCACAATTTTGGGTCTACCACTGCATTGTATTGCTATATATATATATTAGTGCTGTCAAAATTATCGCGTTATTATCGCGTTAATGCAAGGCCATTTTAACGGCGCTAATTTTTTTTAACGTGAGATTAACGCTATGTGGTTTTATGGTACAATTTTCCAAGTACATCCCGCTGCAGCCCACGGGAAGGCGGTGCTATTTTCCCCCAGTGTATGCATTTCTCATAGGCTTCGAGAGCGGAGCTCCTCAAGGAAAAAAGACGCTCATACACTGGGTAGCACTA
>NW_015150940.1:175196-191228 GCF_000732505.1 Cyprinodon variegatus | reverse complement strand
TATATATATATATATATATATATATATATATATATATATATATATCGAATTCTAATCAGAAAATAGTAGTGTACCCAAAAAAATCCTTTTATTGATATCATGCTGTTCCTAATGGCACATTTTTTTGAAAATCGGGTAAATCATATGAAGAAAAAACATAGGGTCATATGTAGAGGAAATCCCTACTTTCATTTGACCAGATTCCTGGTATTATTATGTTAAAAAAAAGGAACATTTGATACAGTTATGGCTACTTTTGGCACAACCTGCCAAAATCATAACTCCAGCCTGCACAGTGTTCACTAAAACCTTTGTTGAACACATATGCTTTAACTAACTAAGTCCAAATTTGCTGCAATAATCAGTGGGTCTATACAGCATGTGGCTTCAACAAAATTTCATGTTGAAGCCACATGAAAGGGTTTTCATGGTTTGGAGTGATTATTTTTGAAAATCAATAGAGGAGGTTCGGATTTTTTTTATTTCTTCTTCCTATGATTACCTACAAATCAGAAATTGTGACATTTACATTACATTACATACATTACATTATACAATATAATCTCAAATGACTTTGCGTTATACATTTTTTTGTTGCTGTTTTTTTTTAAATTCCACTTTATAACTTTGGAGATACATATTGTTATATAGATATTCCAAGCTGTTAAAATTGTTAAATATGATGGTTTCTGTTCTCCTGTATTAATGAAGAGTATATGCTGCTCTTGTTTTAGGACGCATTATTCTATAATGCAGTAAAGAGTTTTTTCAGATAAAGTAGGATTCCTTTAGACCTCTAAAAGGACATTTTCTCTCCAGTTTCATAGCATCATTATTCTTAATATATATATTTTTGATTAATGCTGTTTTGAATTTTGGCAAAAATCTTAATTTCATAACTTTTGTTCACCTATTTTCTGTTAAATTTACATTGCTTTTGTCAAAGCCTGAATGTTAAAATCTGTATCTTTCTTCCAATACTTTATTAGAGGAAAAACTGAGCAGCCTTCTACACTTTCTGTATTTTATTTGTGAAATATTTTTTATAACCATGTAAGTAAAAAGTAACAATAGTGTTCCAGAAAAATAACTGCATAAAAATTTGTGGTTGACAAAATGAAAGGTTTTAAGAGTATGAATACCCTTGCAATGCACTTTATAAAATGTTAAAGATGTTGGTTTTATACTCAGAGAAAAGCCCTGAAACCTATTCAAAGCACATTTCTTTGCTGACCAAATTACTGGCATGACCTTTAAAGCTTCCTCTTTAAACTTCTTACATCTCATGTCGTAGAAATGACAATAAGTCGTCTTGTCAATCATGCAAATTACATCTCAGATTCAAAGGATTGCATTACATACGGAGAGGGAGAAAGCATTATGTTGACTAAAAGGAAGGACAAGCAATTAATGATATCTGAGCTGGGGTTTCGTATCTCCAACAATCAAAAATAGATTTAAATTATCTGAAATTCCAATGTCAGGCATGCATTCACCTTCTGGGTCATTTCCTTGTTAATAAAAAGTGGTAAATTGATGTGAACCCATTTGAAATAATCACAGTATTGATAATCAGATTGCTGAATGTGCCTGTTAAATATTCTTGCAAAAGCCCTAGAAATTGGCTTTTCATATCAATATAATAATGTTTCAGTAATGCTGGCTGTAATGAAATATGTTAGCCGTGCCTCCTGATTGATTAGTTTCACCTTTTATGTACAGAACAAGGCTGGCCAACACTGCAGATGTCCTGACTCGAATGTTTTTAATGACAGGCTGTGACTTGGCATTGCTATTTAATGCATGAACATAAAATATGCTGTGATCATTGTGCTGAATGCTCATCTTGCTGTCTATCTTGTAGGGACTTTAAGTACCTCCCCTTTGCATGTATACTGTTCAGATATGTTAAAGCAGAGCCAGGGGGATTCCAACAGATGTTGAATGGTTTTTTTTGGTCTGAGTACAGAAGGGTTTTTCAGCTTGAAGGTGATATCAAGTTGAAACCATATTATGGCTCACTTTGATGTTATAGCTTACAGCTGGGAGAAGCAGATGAGTAGAGTTATATCTATTAGATTGGAAGAACTAATGGGTCGACATTTTGTGTGTATGTACTTGTTTAATTTACTGGGTGAGGTGTAGCCAAGGAAAAGTTATGATTGGGATATTTTTTCATTTATTATAGTTATTATTGAGGAGGTCACCTGAGAGAGGGAAAAAAATTGACCTACTTTCAAAGCAAGGAAAACTTACCTGGTCAAAATATTTCAATATTTTTTCCCCCACAACTCCAACCACAATAAAGCAGACCATGTTAGGTTTGTAATGCCCCAGTGGTTTTTCAGTCTGTAAACTAAAAATCACTTATTTTTCTTTCAACACAGTGCTTGAGAAATGCTGCAAAGCGAAAATAAACTTTGACCTGTTTAATGATCACTTCCTAAATGGTAACAGAATTTATAAAATACTTACACTAAAACATAATTTCTGAATTGATATAGCCTACCATCTAACCCTAACCTAACCTACCGAAGTCTACCTAATCCACTATTGGTGACTAAAAAAGTGGACATTTAATTAGTAAACAAAAACTACATAACTTTGTGTAGCCATTTTTTTTTTTTTTGCTAATAAAAATAAATGCTATGTAAACATTTAATTTAATAATTAAAAAAGAGGGTAAAAGTTGCTCAATGTAAATTGAAAATCCAAATTTAGGAATTGTTTCTGTAGTATAGGGGGATTGCTGAGGACATATACACTTTCTAAGGTCCACAATGTGTGACCACTTCTATAAGCTTTTGCTGCTGTAAACACCGCAATTTCTACATTGCGGGACAATAAAGGGATTTTCTATTCTATTAAATAAAAGGGGGTGGTATTATTGTCTTTTTGCACTTGGTCATTTTTCTTTTTTTTTCAAAAGGGGCAGTAAGTAATAATGATACCAAGTATTTAAAATTGGAACTTTATAAAGACTATTTGTGGTCTGCTTCCATTGCTGGCTTTCACATATACAGCCTGGTCTTCTTTTACTTTGAGCAAGATAAATTGTTGCAAGATTTGTGAATTCACAAAGTCCTAAAAATAGATCTTGCCAGGAACCAATAGATGCATTAGCCTAGATTAAAAAATGTGTCAGACAAATGAAATGCATTGACATGTATGATGTCAACACATCAACCAGTGGTGGAAAACTAAATCAAAACCAATATGGCTGCTGTTATTGGCTAAAAGCTCCAACTGGAATGCAGGTGCCACTTTGGAATTTATTCAGTTGGTTTAAAGAATTATATTAAACACCCCTCCATTTTGAGAAACCTTTCCACAGGAGCCTTTCGAGATACGGTGTAGAATTCAAAATGTACTTCACATATCATTCTCAGCAGTTTAGCTGTTATTTTGCTAACATGAAACAGAGACCATTCTAGGAATTCTGAAATTGTCATGTTTTTTTGTTTTTTTCAAGTTTTACCTCTGAGTTTTCATTGGTCTAATTTCCAATTTTTGTGTTCTAGTTATTTTTGATTGTATTTGAGTTCTTTGATATTTATTGTTTGCGCTCTTGTGTCAGTCTCATTTTCCCTAGCTCCCTTCTTGCCTCTGTTCACACCTGCTCCCAGTCTACTAATTGGCCCGATCTTTGTTTCTCTCCCCCATATAGTTTTCTCATGTTCAGTCAGTCTTTGCTAGTTTGTCATAATTTCTTTGCTCCTTGTGAGTATTCCTGGGTTTCAGTATTTTTGGGTTTTGAAGATTTATGTTTTTGGATAATTGCTTCTGTTACCCCATTGATTAATAAAATCTTGCAAGAAACCACCTTAGCTTCAGCCTCTGCATTTGGGTCCTGTCACACCTCCACCAAACTTGACAGTACAACCAGCCAGAAATGGACCCAGCAGAGCCCATCTGGGAGGAAGCTAAAATCAGTTTTATCAAGGACTTAAGGCTCACTTTGGACAACGTCTCAACTTTCTCTTCCCCTTGGAAGAGGGTAAGTGCAGCCAGCTAGCTAAAGGAGATTTGCAAGAGACAGTCTAAGCTCTTGGCTACTCTTGGAATAACTGGAAGGTTTGAAGAGTTTCAGTGGAACCAACAAACCACTGCAGCTCAGTTTCTCGACCAACCACCTCCACCAAGACTTCCGCTCACTTGTTTGTCCACCTTTTCTGCTGCACCCGCTGCTCCTGCTTCTTCATTGCTCTCCACAGTCTCCTCATTGCCAACAAACCCCTTCCAGCACAAACGCCATTCCCGTCGGCGAAAGAAGCCCTCAGCTGTTCCTCCCGAAGATCAGACTGACTCCACCACAGCTTCTCTGGTGCAGCCCGTTGCCACTGTCTCCCCAGTAAGCCAGCCTGACGTATCCCTGGCTACTCCGGCGAGTCAGGCTAGATGCCCTCCAGTTTCCTGTCATCTCTGCCACCACCTCGATGACTCTCAGCTGTCCACAGGAGTAGGATCTTCTGCCGTTATTTTGAGGACCACATCTTCTCCAGTCAGAGCTCCTCATGTCAAGGAGGCGCTTGAGTGAGACTTCATTTATGGAGACAGAGAAGATTTATTCACCTGTTCAGCAGCATCAGTTATGCCATCTACCTCACTGCCAGTGATAACTTTGTCAGAGACTGCTCAGTCGGTCAGAGCTGGGACAGTTGCTTATCCTGTTCACGTCAAAGAGAACACTTCTGTGCCCGTCCACGTTCAGGTGGATGCCTCAACTCCTGTCACCAAGGGTCTGAGGGATACCTTGGGTTCTGCTCCTGCTACCTCGTGGTCGCTGGTGCCCCAGCCTGCAATGGAGCGACGGTCGCTGGTGCCCCGTCCTCGAGGGAGTGACGGTCGCTAGTGCCCCGGTCTGCAAGGGAGCGACGGTCACCGGGGCCCTGGCCTGCGAGTGTGTGGCCGTCCAGGTGGACCTGCCTCCCATCTACTCTTTAGAGTCCTGCGGGCTGTCGGTCCAGGAGGACCCGCCTCCCATCTACTCTCCAGGGTCCTGCAAGGTGGCGGTCCAGGTGGACCCACCTCCCATCTGCTCTCCAGTATCAAATCCACTTGGTGTTCCCTCTCCTGAGTCTGAGCCGGCTGTGTGCCGTCTAGAGAGCCCTGAACCCCATGATGGATTATTGAAGTCGGTGGTTGAGGTGCATGGGATATCTGACCAAGATTTATGTATCTGCATGTGCAGACCTTTTTGCATCTTTGTTCTTCCAACACTTTGACACTATTGACTGATGACTGTTTGTTGGAAGCATTAAAAAAAATTGGAGATGCTTCATAAAAACTGTTAAACATTTTAACAACTATTTAAATTAGGATCCAACACATGGTGAGTGTTAGGTGAAATCAGAGTGAACACTCTGAACAACAACTTTTTAGTTCAGATGGTAAACAAGGATAGGCACTTAAATTTCAAACTCATGGTAAACAAGAAAATAGAACAATTCTTACCCTTGAGTTTATGAAGCCTGTTCATCACAACAATCAGTTTAATTTATTAATTTAGAGGATTTGGCGATGTCATGTTCTAGATTTTTATGTGGGTATAAAATCTCAGCTTCACGTGTTAGTATTCAGAGGGCAGGTCCATAATCTACAGGGTCAGAATTTTCATGGCTTTTTGTGCCAGGAGCGTAGACAACAGGCAAAGAATCATATAAACCAAGCGGGGACCACAATATCAACATGTGTCATCTGTTAGATGTGTCAATTTAACTGTGCTGTATGCTGTGTGTTTTGCCTTGAGCTGTGCACTCTGCATTAATTTCCTGTTGTCTGAGTTCAAAGTCTTTGTCACCCGATGTCACTTACACTAGCGACTGCTGTCTCATTGCTTGGGGACTTTGCTGTAGTGACAGGAAATGTTGTTTTCCCTCAGCAGTACACTGGGTCACTTGGTCGTTGGTGACAGAGGGTCAGGTCGAGATGCAGAGGTACCCCGTGTCCCCATCACAGCACAATAGAATGCTCAGAGGGTAACAATTACTTTCTGAATACTGCAAGAATCAGTAGAGTATGTCATAGAGTAGTATGTGGGGCTGCAGAGTGAAAGTGATGCTGCAGAGGAGAGAGGCAGAAGCCAGTCATGTCTTCATTTGCAGATTTCTCATTTTTCTGTGTTGACTGCATGAAGACTGTCATAGCGCTTGGACATTGGACAAACCACCATTCTTGGACTAAACAGAGGTCCACTTGATTAAAATAACACTGCAGATTAATCAGGCCCTCTGTACATATTTGCCTAGAGGCATTAATCAACAGTGGGTACACTACTCTGAATAATAAGCAAGGTGATTATACTACTTTGAAAGGCTGCTCTTGTTCATGATTCTGGCCATGAGCTGATTTTCAAGCCACTTGTTTTCTAAGTGATATAACAACACCAACTGTGAAACACAATGCTAAATCAGTGAGCAATCAGTAGGTTTTATTTACTTAAATTCCCAGCCTTCCCCAGAACACAATCGATAAATATCTTAATTTAACATCTGCCACAATCAGATGTTGGTAAAACATTTTCATACTACGCTATTTCCTGTGGGAAGAATTGAGATTTACAGGAGTAATATAAAGTTGAGAGAATGGATTATTTATAAATGAACCTCCAATGAGCTGAAATGTTGTGCTTTTGTAAATATTTGTGACGATTTTCCTAATAAACATCAATAGACAGTCATATCAGTTTGTCACAAGATTGTTTATTTCAACCTAACACGAAACAGACAATTATGGCTATATTTCATAATTCTTTGTAGCATTATTTTTTCTTAACTCTTATATTCCACAGTTAAACAGCTGATCAATTGTCAGCACTTTAAAAAGTTATACCAGTACAGTGTAATTTTAAGATATTATTGAAATCAAGCAGGGGTAAAGCCTAACTAAAGACTAGTAAAATGTACAGTGACTTATACTTTTGCAGAGTTATTCACATTAAATATATTCACTGTATTGATTTCGTCATAGAAAAAAATCTTCTTAGTTTCTTGAATATTTTGTTTATATATGAAGACAACATATTTAATCATGAAAGACATAGGATGCTTAATCATGGTTATACTGTACAGTGAGACACGTGGGCCAACTGCTAACTTGGTGCTCCGCCAATAAAGCCAACCAAAGGCAAGTATTGATTATTATGTTTTAATAAGTGCATTAACAGCCATAACATTCTTTCCACTTATTGCTTGACAGATGTTCCAGTAAGAGATTTTTGAACTAATTCTGGTGCAGCAACATTTTCACGATCTAATTTCTTTTATCATCACAAATTGGTAAACGCTACCAATGAGATGTGTTACAAACAAGAACAACCAGTGTGACACTAAAGTCCCTCATTTATTGTGAAGTTGCAAAGCGGCTTCACAGGAGGCCCTAAAAGACCTAACACCTACTTTTTACACTAATATCCAGTTGAAGACTAGTTCGTAGTAAAATAACAAACATTATATAAAGAACTTTGCCCAAAATGCTCTGAATAATTTTCTTTAAATTGAAAACAACAGTTCAATAGCTCACAAATCTGCCAAACTGAGAGAAAGCTTTGACTTTTAATGTCTGTATAACCTGCAACTTATTTGTATTCTGACACCTCACATTGTTTGCTGTTAGTTGACCATGGACTTTATAAAGAAAAGGTATCATTTTAACACATCCTGTAATTAATCTCATGAATATATATTGGTTTGTTAGCTTTCCAGCATCTTGAGTTGTCACCTTTGCATCTAATCAACACCTTCAGTTGCAACTCAGTTATTAAAGCACGTCTCAGGAAAAAAAAAAAATGCTGACTTATCTTTTCTAGGTAACACCATGTTTTCCAGCATAAAACACTACGTATGTAAAAGCAAAATGTAAGCATCATCCTTTAAATATGCAGCTGAATGACTAAAGGAAGGAGACAGTTTCATCCCCACAGTTCTTTTATACTAACCCTCGATGATCATTTTAAATCCGCCTTGCAGGATAGCAGCGCTAAAAGATAAGTGCTAATTGGGGTTATATATTCCAAGCTTAATTCCTTATTCTTCACAATATCATGCACATGGTATCATAAGTCTCCTCACAGTCAGGCTGGAGTATTCATTACATCAATTAGAGAAAGTTGACGACAGTCAATTAATATTAAAATAGACATGTCGTGGCCAAGCAATTTGTCCATCTTAAAAGTGTTTGCAAGTGAAGCATTAGTAGGGATTAGAAAATTAATCTTATAATAGTGCTAGCAGGTGAATGGGAGCTTAAACTTCATTCCATAAAAATCTAATCTGTTCACCGTGGATTAAAAGGAAAGTTACACCTACAACCTACTGTAGTATTTTAGCTTACTTGGAAAATCACCTCTTGTGTCCTTTTTTTCAGAAACAACCAATAAGTAAAACAAAAAAAAAATCAGATAGTAATTTCCTTGAAGAAACAATAAACCAAAAATGCCTGAAACAGGTTACATTAGGAGAAAAATAAAAAAGCAGCACCTTGTAAAATTACTAATACAGATTGTATTTCTACACGTTGTCTGATTACAATTTACACAGGCAATTTCGGGGAAAGGGCAATTATGTTGTTGTTAAACTCCATGCAAAACATATTTAATTGATAACAAACATTGCAGATCACTGAAATACTCTGTCTCAATGGTGAAACTAAGTGATAGCAATTTCACAGCTTTGGAAAACTGGTCAAAGGTTCAGAAAGGTGAATATAAATGTTATACTTTTAAGATTTCTGTAAAAAAAAAAATAAAATTACAAATGTAAGGTGAACGTATTAAAAGATTTAAGGCTATCAATATTTTACAAGGCAATGTAGCTTCTCATCTAAACAACTATTTTGCAAATGATGTTGCTATTATGTAGAAATTGTATTATTGATCAACCATTAAATTCTGAGCAGTATATAGATGGCTGGATATATCTGAGAGTTAAAAAGCCCTTTTTTTGTTGTAAGTATTTACAGTGATTTAGATATGAAAACGAAAGAGAAAAGAAAGAAAGAGAAGTTAATTGCAAACAACAGAGGCACTAATGTACAAAAAATATTGGTAATACTTTTAAGAAATGTTCCCAATCTTAAGATGTTTTCTTCTTAATCCCAAACTTAAAGCTTGTTTTCAGTGCACAGGAGCTTGACAGCGTAAGGCTCTTGCCCTCATTTTATACTTTGAAACTGAGTTACAAGAGATCAAAGCTCTTCATTGTTAGAAAAAAAAAACAGTGGAATCTGGGATATGCTGTAGTTTGGGTCATTACAAGCAATGCCCTAAGCATAATCAGATGGATTTGAAAATCATTATAATAATAAAAAAAAGAAATTGTTTCGGATATGTAAGTTTTCTTTAAAATCTTTAATTTTGAAAAGGAATTAAAAATCCCCCAGTTAAATTATATGGTTCATGGTACTTTGGTGTTTATCACTCTAATTTGTGGTCAAACATAACTGCATGATTATTATGACATTGATTAAAGCATATTGGACAAAAAAAAAAGCATTAAATCTTCTAGGTAATTTACAAGGGAAAATAAAAGAGAATTAAAGAAAAAAGAAACAAGCCTGAACAACACAAAGCTTAAAAAACCCATACTCTCTTTATTCAAGGTTGAAAAATGAGCCTGTTAGAAGCTGCCACTTACAATAAAGCCAAGGCTACAACTGGTGAGAATAAATAATATATTATCTGTATTTAGTAATAATTGAACTTTATTGATCTCACATTGGAGAAATTTACCTCTGCATTTAACCCATCCCTTTGGGGAGCAGTGGGCTGCCATTGTGTGGCAGCAGCACCTGATCTGGCTATGGCGGGTCCTGGACTGGACTGAGGGTTGAGTCGGACACTGTACAGAGGTTGGGGGTCATCTGTCATGGCGTCTCCAGGTAAAATCATGTTACGCTGGTCGGTTCTCTGTGTGGGAGGGCTCCCCATGCTCTATCACCTCTGTGCCCTCTCCCTGGCCTTTCTTTTTCCAGGGATTGGCTCTCCCCACCTTGGGGAGATGGGATATTTTTATTATTCAATAAGAAGCTGTTATGCTTCGATGAAGTGGAAGCCCCATTCTTTTAGTCAAAATGGTCACTCATCCAAGAAGCAACCAAAACAGGAGAAGAGGTATTCGAAGTTCTGACTTTCTCAAAAGCCTCCTGACAACGATGTGTCCAGTCAACTTCTCCCTTGAACTCAGCAGGTTAGTTAGCGGGTCAGCCATCGTAGACAACGGTCCACAGAATTTCCTGTGGTAGCACAAATCTTCCTAACTGGTGGTGGGATGAAGAAATGTGTTTATTGCTTGTAGTTTAGTTTTCACTGGCCAGTTATGGCCTTGATCTACCGCCTTACCCAGATAAGTAACTGTGCCATGGGCAAACTTGTATTTGGTCAAATTTCTGTGAAATGAGCCCATGCCAGATGCTTAACAAGTGCTTGCAACTTCTGAAAATGCTCTTCCTAAGTATTGCTATAAATTACATTGACATCTACAGTAAGTATACAGCTCATAGTGGATAAACCCCAATCTAAGGTCCGGCTCCTGGGTGAGGTCCCGAATCCAAAGTACCAGGCAATATAAAGGCTTTGTGAACCACTGTTTGTCTGATCCATCACCTAGAGCCTGTTTGCCTTGGGACACATAACAGGGGGATTTAAGCTCACAACATAATGTAACCCAGATGGAAAAATATAATATTATTATTTTTCATAATATTAATACTATTTGCACTTATCTTAATTATCCATTCATGCAATTACCAATAATATACAGAACTCTTTTATCATAAATAATACCTTTTATCTACCTGTGTGTCACTCGTCAGACTTGTGACAAACTGCCGCGGGTTAGTATTCAGACGTGCCTTGGGAAGCCCATTGAACTGCATACCCAGGTTAGTCATAGCAACTATTATTTTAACTTAAATAGCAGCTTCCATATTCTGGTCTTTATGCACTGCAGCACATTCTTTTAGTTCATCATTTTTTTTTTTTTTACCAGTTTCAGGGTTGGGTCTTTTTCTCTACTTCAAAACCTGAATAAGAAAATGTTTTCTTTATTGAGCAAAAGTAGTCACTCAGGCCATACACTTGCTAGATAAAGCTAGGCATGAGGCTTATCTCACTGAAGCCTGAGAAGCTGTTTTCCAGTGTTACACGTTTTGGAAAGAGAGCCAGACAAGGTCATTTGTCATCTCTGTTAGTGGAAAACTGTCTTTAGCTTGTTTTGATTGAGCTGTATGTGAAACCCTCTCAGCTTTGATTGAGTGTTTAGTAATTAGTGAAATCCTTTGTCTGATCAGAACAGATAGGACATCGGCAAATACTATATCTGTTCTCCTTGCAACGATTAATAAATGCTGCTTTAATAAAGACTACCAATCTTATTCTTGTTGAATAAGACTACTACTTTTGTTTAACAGAACCAGATAAAAAAAGCTGAAGCAAAAGAGGCAGTTATAAACAATAAAACTTGAAAGCCATACATTTTAATATACAGAGTTAATATCAGCCACTAAGTCATATAAACTGGATATGTTAAACATTAGATCTCAGTCAGAAAAATCCTTTTAAATGACCTATCTGACCTTTTCTGTTATGTCTGATATGATCATCATTCTTAAGCTTAAAATTCATTAAATGATTAGTGTTAAACCCATATTGGGAAAGACTACTCCAGGTTTACTATGACACCTGTAAAGACAGACTCTGTAGATAACATACAACTGAAAAAGTTAACAAGCTCTCCTTCGACTGAACTCCATTCTAGGGCTTGCAACAAATTTGCCAATTTGTTGACAGAAAAAAACAAAGATTTAAAGGAAGTCTGTGCTTTTATATCAAGTCCAGTACCAAAGACTAAACTTCTCTTGACAGAATTTCCCAAACAAATAACAAAAAATCCGAAGAAATTGTAAACAACTGACAGATACCTCCTAGTATCACAATGTTTTACCCATAGATTTTCCAACTGCTGTTGAAAAAGAGCAACTTCAACATGATGTTACTGAAGGCACATCATGGCAGCACCTGGCAGCATGTGACCTGATACAGCTCTCGACAATTCCACAAAATATGCCGTTAACAACGCTACAAACCAGGCATAGATCCCGCTTCTATTACCGCCAACGCCTGCTGGAGCTACGGTCACAAAATGTTTTAAATACAGCCCTCTCTTGACTACTACTTAAAAAGCTGCGAGTGCTATGGGCGGAAGTAAACAAAGCAGTGGGCAAGCTGAGCAGGCCAGACTGGAGGAAGTGGTGTGCTAGGTGGCATAGGCGGGGCGGTAGACATGGGCTAATGTCAAAGCTAAGAGGGAATCCCTACAGAACACTGATCCCATCAATCCTGCTCTCCAATGTCCGCTCACTGGATAACAAAATGGATCATCTCTGACACCAACTATCTTCAAAAAAGGAAATTAGAAACCTCTGCGCCATCATTCTGACTGAGTCTTGGCTTCATTCAGCGATACCGATAGAAACAAAGAACTAAGCGGTAAGACTCGGGCTCTGTGTGTATATTACCAACAGCTGGCGTAAAAATGCTAGATCAGTCGCCAGACTGTTCTATTTGCCCAGAGCGTTTATTGTGGCTAGCATTACTGCTGTTTATGTGCCCCCAAGCGCTAATACAAAACAGGCCATATCAGGCTGAGCATAGATCCTCTTCCTACTCATGTTTCAATGAAAACCCCAAGTCTAATCCTTCCACAACTGATTCCAAAGCTGAGTAAAACGAGAACTGTTCAATCTTCCTTGTTGTGCTTTCTCCAGCATTGCATAGCTTTGTCGTCCTGCCCTCAAAACCCCGCCCACTTT
This sequence comes from Cyprinodon variegatus, assembly GCF_000732505.1. Classification (NCBI taxonomy): domain Eukaryota; kingdom Metazoa; phylum Chordata; class Actinopteri; order Cyprinodontiformes; family Cyprinodontidae; genus Cyprinodon; species Cyprinodon variegatus. The sequence continues at coordinate 178,421 of NW_015150940.1, read as the reverse complement.
GCATCCAAAAATTCAAAACACATCTCTGCATTGTGATTGGCCCGCCAGTTCTAGGGCCAGTTGGATTGATCGAGGCAAGATCACTCACAGGCAAAAATTATTTTGGCCGCTGGTGGGCAGGGCTAGTTTACTAGGCTAGTTGTTTTCATCATTGCTAACTTGAAGACTGTGCTCCCTCATTTTTACCAACATGTGGACTTGGCAACGGGGTGAAACACACTTTAGACCTGGTTTACTCTAACATCAAAGATGCATTCAGAGTAGCCCCCCGCCCCCTCCTAGGGTCATCAGATTACTTTTTGTCATGCTAATTCCTCCAGACAAGCCAGGCGTACACTGCGATTTTTGGGGCGATTTTCCAGTCGTGCTTCCCTCCACCTGCCCGGTAAGGCAAGTGGGGGGAGCACAGGACAGTGGCTATCGTCACCGGGTCAGGTGCAGTCACTCCGTCCCCTGCTGGATCCCTCAACCCATCCGCCGGAGTTCCCAGACCAGCTCCCGAGCTGACAGCTCGGTTCTGCTGCACTGTAGTCGACTGAAATCTCAGACGATTTTGAAATTCCCCCCAGACATTTTTTTATGAAAAGTAGGACATGTCCAGGAAAAAGAGGACATTTGGTCACCCTACCATATCAACAATTTGATGTTTCAGTGAGTGAGTGATTGTTGCTATAATGCGTCTTTGCTCAGCAGCTTTGCTTGTTGTAAACCCACCAATCACAGCACAGCTCATCTAAATATTCATAAGCATACCATAAAAGGAAGTAAACCTGTAATTTCATTCTAGGGCTTATAACTAGTCTTGCATTAGAGTTAAGAGAACAGCATATATGGCATTTTCAGCTCAACCAATGTTACACACCCTATTCAGAGACCTTAAGGACCAGCACCAAATACACTATACTGTATAATCATTCTATGATCCCTTTAAGAAATGAAGAAGCACTCTTTCCCATCAGTGGAAAATCGGACACCACTGTGATTTATAATCCCTATAAATAATTTGCAGAACATTTAGTTTCCCTGTGAGATATGCTGATATAAACTCTCTTATTTAAGCTTGCCCCTGGGATGCATTGGACAGAATCACATTTAACAGAGTTGCCTGTAGGCTACGGGCATGCTTAGCTTCTCTGAATTTGTGAGGGTGTTACCATTAGTTGGTAACTAAGTTCAAACCCATCTTTCAAATGGCAAAGTTGTCTTTCAAACAATAATGCAAGTGAAAACTTTCCTTCGTTCAGTGTTGTGCTTTTCAAAACTGTAATTACAAGGTGAATTACAAGAAGACAGCATTCTGTGTGTACAGATACTCTATGCAGGCTCAAACCACTAGGTATGTTTCTTTGTTTGCATTTTTGCTTAAATAAATCACTTGAAACCTTTATAGTTTCTTCTACGGACTACAGAGAATTGCTTTTTTCAGGAAGTGTGTGGTTCTTTCACATACACAACTGCATTCTAGTCGATTTATCATCAGACAGTAATTTAAGTAATTAGGCCAGTGATAAATCTTTATTTAAAAAAAAAAAAAAAGGTTCAGGGATGATTGTGTTGTTGAATACTGGTTCAAATAGTGCCCAAAACAAACAACAGTTATATTTGCAGGGCATAAATGCCTTTAACATTCTGTCTTTTAGGATTTATTGAGAGGTTTTGAGAATGGTAGAAAAGAAAAATCAGACATTTAGTTTTCTAAATTGAGGCACAACAACTCAAAGGTTATATCAAATGCTCCTCTTCCTTCCTACCCTATATTTTGGAGGCAATTCATACATACAACAGTTCTCAGTCTCCTCTGAGGCGTGCCCTAGATGAAACAATGCATACACCTCAATAGGTCTCCATTGCCCTGGCGGCTATCTGACTGCCTTTTGGAAGACTGACAAGTGAGCATTATTTTTCAGAGGAAAGTGGCAGGCAGTCCCTCATGTGATATGTGGGCATGTGAAAGGCTGCTTTCTATCTTTGTCTCTTTGTGTCTTTTCCCCTCTTTTTTACACCTATTCTATTCAAGCAGGCCTCAGAGCATTTAAATGATCAGAATGCCGCAGCATAGCTGTCTGCCTCAGTGCTGTCAAATTTGGACGGATATGTTTCAGCAAGTGAGCAAGGTAGACATGGACTAAATGCGTACACTACACAAAACAAGGCGCGCGTGTTCGCTGGCGAACACACAGATTTGCCCATGAGTCCGGCATTGCTCTCCAGACAGGCGATCGCCTCTCAGCATACCCAGCAATTGAGCCGGGCAGAAAAGTGGAAAAATGTGCTCCCCAGTGGAGATGCAGTCAATCATAGAGCTGTCCAGAACCACCAGCTATCTGTTCAGTTAGAGACTAGAGGGCAATAGGGCACAGTCTTTTTTGTTGAACTTTCAGTCATTCGTCAACCATAAATCTAGAGTGAATAGCTTTTTATCTGTCAGTGGTTTACAGGAACCAATATCCCAGGACGGTTTTATATAATCAAATCAACGTTCATTTCAATAAGGTTTAAAAGAAGCTATCCGTTTTTAAAGTACACATAACTGTTACACATAATTGCTCCTCCCCAAGTGCAAGACCAACAGATTGCTGAACTCCTTCGTTCCCCAAGCCATTAAGCTGTACAACTCCTTACTTGGGGGAAGGGGGAGGTGATTGCAAAAGGGACAATGGTCAGCAACCCCCTCCTTTGACATCTTATGCAAAACATTACCTAGTATCACTATTTAGTATCAGTATTTTTTTTAATTATTTTATAAGGTCAGTACATCTCTGCAGTACAAGTGCAATAATCTAAGTCAACTACTGTGTAGTTTTCCCTTAGCTCTCTGCTGTACAGATATTTTTTATATCTAAGGGAAACATAATCCAGGACATTACAACTTTTTTCTTTTTTTATGCTTTTTTGTACTACATACACTCTTTTATATTGTCTGTTGTATTTTTTAATCTTTGATGGCATCTTGCTTTAACTCTTTGTACTCTATATAAGCTACTGGAATTAGAATTTCCCTAAACGAGTAACCCCAAGGGATAAATAAAGTTGAATCTAAAGGGTGATTTATACTTCGAAACTACTGTAGGTCCTCTGCGTAGGTGTCGCAGTGGACGCAAAAACGTTCCTGCCCCCTCCGCAGACACTTTGCTGCACCTCTGCCAAATTGTAGGAGACCGCAGATATGGCCGAGACAGTGAGGAAGTTGGGGCAAGTTTGTCCGACAACAGAGGGACATGAGGG